>NC_134643.1:5541156-5686156 GCF_030463565.1 Pelecanus crispus
AAGGCTTTATTCATATTGTGTTAGCCTGTGTCAGTAAATCACAGCTCGTCAATGGGGAGACTGTAAAGTGAAATGGAACGAAAGACCTCATGTTACCACAGAGTGAAAAGAAGTCATATGCCAAGGGACTGACAGTCTTGCAATGGATTCTTTTCACTGAACACACAGAGGGAATTAAACTTGCCTCTAGCCACTATAACTTAGATCGAACCTTGGCCAAGAAAGAAAAATTAATGTAACTATACATCTGCATTTGCAGTAGCCCTTATCCCAGACTGTCAGAGTCTGGGGGACTTATTCTTCTTAGAAGATCCTCAGGTGAATTTGATTGCAATGAAAAAAGATCTAGTTCTAAAGGCATCTGTAATCCTGTAGAGAAAGGCATAAGAAAAAGCCACAGCTGGAAGATGAAGCTTCACAAATTTCACTCATGATTTAGTCAGTGAGATCAACTTCAGGATAAATTGCTAAATTGATAAAGTTTTTTTTTTTCTTTTTTTTCTTCTCATGTTTCTCCCATAATAGGGTTAGATACCTTTCTGAAATCTCTGCTTCACTTAATCAACTTGGGCTCAGTGTTGAGGTGAATTTATCCCATGTCTCTATGGGAAACCAGATAGGAGCAATGAAAAGTCTATTCTACTGTTCAAAAGAGTTCATATGTGAATCTATTCTATAAGAGCCCCACTTTTTCTACTTTTCCCACCACTTCTAAGTGAAAAATCTGAAAGACAAGCACAACTTATGTTATGAGATAAATATGAAGGAAATTAATATGGAAGCTGTTATAATATTACAGAAATCTGAAGAAAAATCTTATCTTCAGCCACATAGCTTAATACAGGGTGTGTTGTCTTCCATCCAGTTAGATATTTCATGCCTTTGTCCAGGCAAACAACATGACATTAGTCCCACTCTACTCTAGTGGGATCTAGGCATACCTAGGCAGTCCCTACTGATATTGATCTACCATGGTCTTAAAGGCTGTGGAACAAGATTCCACAACCTCTCTTAATACCCAGACTCTGTGATTATGGGTCTTGTTATTCAGTGTGCCCTCTGAATAGATAACCTAAATCCTTCCTGCTGCAGACTGAACCTTTTTTTTTTCCTGCCCTATCCTCAGTACCACTGGAGAACAATGGTTGCTATCATCTCTAAAACATCCTTTTATGCATGGGAGGAAAGCTTGATTGTCCTCATTGAGCCTCCTCCTTTCTAGGTTAAACAAATCTCATTTCTGAAACCTGTCCTTGCAGGTCATGTGTTGTACTAGCATATCTCTTCAATTCATCTATGTCCCTGCTGCTAGCGAGCTCCCATCTGTTAGGCATTTATGTCTTTGGGTTCCTAAGTATATATTTCTATGCTTGCTTGGGCTAAACATCACTTCTTTGGTTTTCTGACCATTTCTCCAGTTTACCAAGAAAACATGAATCCTGATCTTTTCTGGAGTTTCTGAAAACTCTCTCGAGACAGCACCATATGCTGATTCTATATAGGTACTGCCCAGTCTGTCATCAAGTGGTTTTCAACTGTGGGGACATCTCTGCCATACTGCACACAGCAAATCACCCTACTACATCTTCAGGCTGTTGATAGTGATTCATTAAGTATTTTTTACAAGTAGTCCTGCACCTGCTTTTCAGTGATCATACCCAGACCTCAAGCTCTGTTTGCTGATAAGCATGATTTACAGAAATGTGCCACAAACCTTAGAATAGTTTTGTTCTATCAGATTTTCATGTTCCCTCCATCTATCCTGGCATTAAGGGCAATTAGATTGGTTTGACATGATTTGTTCTTCACAAACTCATGTTTCATCTTATTATTCTCTGGATTGCTTATAAATGTTTTGATGAATAGTGTGTTCCAGTATGTTTCCAGACTTCAAAGTGAAACTGGGACTGGCTCATAATCGCTTGGCTTGTCTTTTTATTAGAATAAGTCCTATGCTTGCCCTTCTGCACTGCCCATACGTTCTCCTGTGTTCTCAGATGCAATTTCACAAAGGAAGTCCTGTAAGGCTCATAACCACATAAACGTCCAGCTTTGTATCTTCCCCCAGACAAAGCCAGAGCTCACAGTGTTCTGGCACACAGCTGTAATCTCCCTTCATCCTTGACCCAAAGGCTTGTTTAGCCAATCAGCTGCATCTGGCTGTCTTTCATGATGGGATGGGATGGTCACCTCCTCTCCAGGGGGTGGTCTGACATGGGAACCTACGTTCTCCTATCTGTCTCTTCTTCTTCATGCCATGAGCTCTCTGGTTGCACAGTCCTGGACATTATCCACTCATGCATCTTCATGCATCTGTCAAGGACCATATGCAAGCTTGCCAAATGGGCACTGGAGTACTAAAATGAGCTGGACTACCATCCTCTATCACAACAGTAAAACAAGGGGACTTTCAGTAAAAAAAAATGAAAGGCAGAAAGTTTAAAATAGATCAAAGAAAATATATTCTCTACAGTGTGTTGTCACATGATATCAATGTGATGGGATGGATGCTGGACTTCTTATCTCAGCCTTGTTCCTTCTGGATACCAAGAGCCATATTCCTCATGAAGACCAAGATCCTAGACGGATTAAAAAGAAAACTAAATGCCATCAAGAAATAATTATTTAATAAAACAGTCTTTAACCAGGTTGTGTTGAAATACTGCAAACCTAACCAGCTAATGCCAGCAGCTAAGAGGCCTCAGTTGAGGTGTGAACAGTAACAGGCCAGTGAACACTCTTGGATGATTTAAAGGAGAAAGAAATGGGATTATTTTAAGCCACCAGATCTCAGTTAATGTTTCCCCAGTGGAAAAATGGTAACTGTCAGATAAGGGACGATAACTTCTTATAAAGCACCTCACATTATTGGCTGAGACAAGGTGGACATACAGTTAGGTGAACAGGGAATAAATTTGGAAAGATTATAAAACTGGTGGCATAAGTAAATTTCTAATGAATGAACAAGTAAGAAAGATCTCTAGACTATTCACATTGTCACATGTGACATCACATGCATCCATTATCAAAACCTTTATTCCTGTTAACATCCCACACTATTCCTATTAACATCCCAAACAGGATAGAGAAATAATTGCATGAGTGATCTAATCAGAGTAGCACTGACTGTTTCCTTATAGTCTGTTGTGGGCCTCTTTTTACTACCTTGTTCTGGGTTTACAGACTGGAAACAGTTTTTGCTTCCTTTTCTGAAATCACAGGTTCTCATAGCTGTGCTGCTTCTTCAGTAAACAGACCCAAAAGGAAGCAGCATTACTGGTACTGTGAGAAATGTGAAGAAGAAACACCAGAGAAGGAAACATCTGATTGTGATCTTGTCTAGTAGTAGTTTACAGGCAGCTTTCCTAGAGTTAGATGGTACAGATACTCAGAGCAAAGGTTATGGCTTCTGAGGCCTCCAGAAATTCTAACCAAAATTTTTTGAATAAAGGATTTTGGGTAAGAGGGGGTGGATAAGCCAAATAATTTTAAGAATTACCTTCAGCTGATCTGAAACAAAAACTTTCAGTGCTTTTTGTCAATGAGATAAAAGGAAGTGAAAAGAAAAAGTGCATGGCTGTTCAACCCACAAACATGCAGTTTGAGCAGGAGGAAACTTTTTAGTGTATTTACACTAAATAACTAAATGCTAAATTTAGTAGCAGTCACAAAAAGAGTATCTGAGTCCAGTTTGAAAGGAAAACTCTGTCTGAAAGTGAAAAAGAAAAACAACAAGAAAAAAATAAAATACGATGAAATGATGATTTCCCAAATTGAATCTGAGCCTGTGAGAAGTCCTGTGGGGCTGCCTGGCTTTGACGAATCTGAAGGCATTTTGCCCAGACCCTGTTCTTTGTTCAAACTCTTTCACATTCCAGCTCTTGGTTTCCTTGCTGGTTTCCTCAGCTCGCTCACCATGTCACAGCATTCTCACTGTCTTTCTCCTCTCCCGGGGACAACTCTTGCAGAAGGAGGTGCATTGTTTGAAGGCAAATCAGGTGTCAGAGCTTTTACTAGACATGACTTCCTCTTGGACACAAAACTGCACTTCCAGCAATACATCACTGCCATTGTACAGGTTGGTTTGCAAAGAATTTTCTGAGGTCAGCATCCTTCGTTGTGCCAGGCCAGACCTTCAGTTATTACCTACCTTATTATGAGGGAAATGCACAGCTGGCTGTGGGGACTGTTGGATAATGTGTCTCTGGTGCTGGGAACAGCTTTGGCTCAGTGGTGAATAGTAAGGAGATCAGTAAGGGCAGGAGGAGCTCTGCTGGAGAAAGAAAATGATGTATTCCCCCTTCTCAGCTGGCTGAATAGTGGCTGGGGATTTTTTTTTTCAGTTGGTGCAAGGAGGAGCAGCCTCCTTGCTCTTTTGTTCTGTCCCTGGAGGTAGTTTAACCCATGAATAGGGAAAATGTAAGGTACAGTGGATGCACTTGTCTGTGGGGCAGTGGCACCACGGCAGTATGGATGAGTCTGAGATCTTGGCAAAGATCAGCTGGTCACTAGCCCTACTACCACAGGGCAAGAGCACAGGCCAAGAAGGTCTAAGAGGCACTTTAGAGGCTGGGATCTCTCATGACCCAGGCATTTCTGTCCAGACAGCCCAGCTTCCTCCCCACCCTGTGCATTGCAGTGGATTGATACAGGTAATAAATTAGTGTTTGATCATCTGAATTTGCTAGGTGGGAGGGGAACTGTGGTACAGTCCTATGTTATGTTTTTGCAGCGTGTTTCCATATGGTGTCATCAGGACTAGCAAAGCTAGTTGTCCTCGTTTCAGCTGGGATAGAGTTAATTTTCTTCCTAGTAGCAGGCATAGTGCTGTGTTTTGGATTTAGTAGGAGAATAATGCTGATAACACATTGATGGTTTAGTTGTTGCTAAGCAGTGCTTACACCAGTCAAGGACTTCTCAGCTTCCATGCTCTGCCAGTTGCACAAGAAGCTGGGAGGGGGCACAGCCAGGACAGCTGACCCAACCTGGCCAAAGGGCTATTCCATACCATGTGATGTCATGCTCAGGATATAAACTGGGGGGAGTTGGCTGGGGGAGTGATCACTGCTTGGGAACTGTCTGGGTATTTGTCGGCAGGTGGTGAGCAATTGCATTGTGCATCACTTGCTTTGTATATTATTATTATTATTGTTATAATTATATTGTTATTATTATCATTACTGTTTTACTTTATTTCAATTATTAAACTGTTCTTATCTCAACCCAGGAGTGTTTCTCACTCTTACTCCTCCGATTCTCTCCCCCATCCCACCGGGGTAGGAGGAGTGAGCGAGCGGCTGCGTGGGTGTTGAGTTGCTGGCTGGGGCTGAACCATGACACTAGCCAATGAATAAAGGCTCAGCATTAATCTGGCAGCTGTTGCATGTGACTTTGAATTGCTGCAAATAAAATTTCAGAGCTTCTCAACACTGAAAAAAGAGAGCACGTGCCAGAGGAGTTTAACTTCCACTGAAATTTTCCTCATGAGTTAGAAACTGAACTGATAGCATTCGGTCCAACAAGTCACCTTTTCTCCTTGTCCTCACTTTTCAAGCAGGAAGGGTTTGCAGCAGGAGTAGAGGATGTCAGATGCTGTGGACCCGAGCCAAAGCAGAGAGGATGTGTAAAGCTGGTAGAACGGGTAGGAGAGAGGAAGAATGAGTTAGCCTTTTTCACTAGTGTGGGTGGGAGAAAGGTAGTGTTATTAAATACCGTTCAGCTCCAAAGCAATGAAAAAAAATGTATATGACAGGCTGTGAAACTTCCTGTGAATCTGACTCACTGTTTGAGCTAACATTACCTTTCAGTGACTGGAGCAGCCATATGTAGTTAGCTGGCAATGCATTGCCAGAAAGGGCAGTGAGGGAGCTGTATCACAAATTTTAATCCTACTGTTAGGATATCTTACTTATCTGTGGTTGCTGAAACAATGCACTAAACGTGCAGCAATGAGAGCATCAGCCAGTCACAGTGCCGTGTGTCCTGCCTGTATGCAACAGGATGCTTAGACCAGCTCTAAGACAAAAAAGTCAGGGGTTGCTTAGGATAGCAAGTTGCCACAACTGGCGAAATGGTAATGGACTTGCAAACTACTTTGCCTATGCAAAAGCAGGCTGGCAAAGGAAGGGCAAGAACGCATGAATGTTACAACCCCTGAGAAAGACAGCCAGCCCCTGCAGCTATGGGAACTGCAAGGCTAACCTGCGGGCTCTCCTTCCAGCCCCTCTCCTACCATGAGGAAATCTTTCTTTTTGGGGGTTCCTGGGGAGAAGCTGTGTGTTACCTCTGCAGATAGAAATCAAGACAAGGAGTAACAAAGGGTTCCATTTCTAGCTCAGTGAGATTGACTGTAGGACTGCTTCCAAGGCTGCTTCAGTCAATGGGAATCTTTGCCTCCTTCAGGGAAAGCTCTCTAGGGACACCTTCATAGGACCATAGGACCACCATTTTAAGGACCATCTTTAATAATGTGGAATAATAATACATTTGCTGGCTCTTGAAGATGGTGACGATGCCTTTGAGGTAATAACATAGTGACCATGACAGCTCTCTCAAAGCCGAAGGAGTGGTGGCAGCTAAGCATGTGTTCTTTGGGTTAGGTATATTTTTCCATGGAGGTTTATGGTGGCACTATGTTATTACCTCAAAGGCATCGTCACACTGTTCTCAAGTAATAGGGTGTAAGGTGTAAGCTATTCAGCTCCTGCCTGTGTCCATGCAGCACGGTTGCAGTTCATCCCTGCACCTAAACTCTTCCAGACATCAGAGGGTACCAGGCTGCTGACTGGAAAGGTAGGAGGAGATTCAAGCTGCACTGATATGAAATGTGTCTGGTTTCTTTCCCCTTGCCTTGGTGACTTGTTTTGGTTTTGAATACAATTTATTTTTTCTGGGACTTTTTAGAAAAACTCTAACCCCTCACATACAAGTGGGGGATGATTACCAAGGAACACCATGCCAAGGATAAATTTACCAATTTGTGGTGTGGTAGGAAGTGCCGTATCCATGTCCTTCATATGCAAACCCATTTCCTCTTAAAGACAGCGACAAACTAAATGATTTCTCCATGCTTAGGCTTTGGCCCTTGTTGTTCAACCAAGAGAAATGCAGTCATTCTGCTTTCCCAGTCTGGACAATGACTGCATTGTAGATGTCTCCTTTCAGGCTACTCCATGCAGGGGTGACACATTCAGGTCTCGGTGGGCTTGGGATGGACTACACATGATCCTGTCTGCATTATTTACCATACAGGCACCTGGCCACTAGGAAGTGTGCTGAGACCACCATATGGATTTCATCTCCTGTACCAATCAGCTGGGAGAAGCACAGGTCTTAATGTCTTTGCTTTAGGCTGAGTGCTCTGAATTGGGTTACTTTTGAAGTTGTACTCCCCTTTCCTCCTCCCCTCCCTGTTCCACACACACATCCTCTCCTTCCCTCTGAGGGAAGTGCTGCTGCATAATGCTGCGGGGAAGAAAACAGGGATGACTGACACCAGATTTATTTGAAAGGTGCTTTTAAGGCATCAGCCTAGGGACGCTGTGGGAAGTCTGGCCCCAGGAGGCCTGGCTCAGGAGTCAGAAGAGGAAGGTGGAGCAGGGCCAGCTAAAGCCAAGTTAAGCCAGCTCTTTTGTTCTTAGTTTTTAAAGTTTAAATCCTCCTGCCCTCAGCTAATCTATCATCTGCTTGTCATATAGCTATTGATTTTTGTCATGGTTTAACCCCAGCCTGCAACTAAGCACCACACAGCCGCTTGCCCGGTGGGATGGGGGAGAGAATCAGAAAAGTGAGAAAACTCGTGGGTTGAGATAAAGACAGTTTAATAGGTAAAGCAAAAGCCGCGCACGCAAGCAAAGCAAACCAAAGAATTAATTCACTACTTCCCTTCGGCAGGCAGGTGTTCAGCCATCTCCAGCAAAGCAGGGTTCCATCATGCATAACAGTTTCTTGGGAAGACAAACGCCGTCACTCCAAACACCCCCATTCCTTCTTCCCTTAGCTTTATATACTGAGCATGATGTCATATGGTATGGAATATCCCTTCAGCCAGTTTGGGTCAGCTGTCCCAGCTGTGTCCCTTCCCAGTTTCTTGTGTATCTCCAGCCTTCTCAGTAGGTAGAACATGAGAAGCTGAAAAGTCCTTGACTTAGTGTAAGCAGTACTTAGCAACAACTAAAACATCAGTGTGCTACCAACTTTATTCTCATACTAAATGCAAAATACAACACTATACCAACTCCTAGGAAGAACATTAACTCTATCCCAGCTGAAGCCAGCACAATTTTACATGCGGGTAATATTGTGTCTCAGTGCATCATATTTACATGCACACACATAATAAGTAGATTAAATAGGTAGATAGACAGATGAATTGATACTTTGTGCTTCCATACTGTACTGAACACTGGTGTAATACTACTTACGTGAAAATCAATAAATTACAAACCAGATGATAGAGTAGCTGGAGGAAGCGCTGTGTATCTGTCTGTCTACCTACCTACCAACTCACCTGACTTCCACTTTGTCATAAAGGGTCTCTTAAGCCCGTAAGCTATCTCGCTGATTTGGGGGCAATTACTTTAATATTAAATACATAAAAAAGTCTTTTTTCTCCCCAATATCAGAACCTCTGTGTTTAAGTCAATGCCCAGGGAAATAAATGAGACTTGGACAGGCTTCGATCCTAGCTCTTTGTAAAGTTTCTGTCTAAGGCACATTTGAAGAATAACAATGAAAGAATAGGTATATCAGTAGCAGATTTTTATTACTCTGTGTGATGGCTTGCATACCTGGGTATGCACAGATAGCAGAAGTCTGACAGGCAAAGAGCTGGACTTCTTTATTACTCTTTAGATATATGTGGTTATTCAATATATATGTAAGCCTATAAAATCTATCTATATATCTCTACATTATATATATAATATCTATATATTATATCTATAGATATCGATGTACCTATATATTACAAATGTGTGTGTGTGTGTAGCATGTCTGTGTGGTGTATGTGCATTAGAAAGCTGCGTGTATATTTGGAAAAATCCTCTGTGTTGTATAATGCAGACAGGCAGTCAAACATTCGGCAAGGATTCCAAGCAGCGTGAAGGTAAGTTGAGTAAAAATGTTTATGTGAATGTTCAAAGCTGGGGAAGTTTGAATCTTGTACAATACAATTAAAATGTGTATTTTAGTGATAACTGAATCAGAAATAAACACAAAGAAAATATGAGACAAGAAAGGAGGAAAAAATTACGCACTGCCGACATGCTCTGAATTAATTTGCTAGGTAGAAACCATGATGTTGATGTAGATACCGTATCTGCAGCTAGCTCCACAGTGAGAGGAATAACCTCTATCTAATACTGTGTTGATATGAAGGACTTTGACACAGTTTGAAAGCACGAGTGATACGTTAGAGTTAAAAAATAGCATTTCTGCATTATAGGGTGCAAAGGAAATAATTTATGCTGCAGCCTTTTTTGTTCTAGTGACGATTATTTTATGAGAAATAGGTTTTGATTTCTAAACTTAGCCATGCTGCCCACAAACGGTACTTTCTGGGGATTAACGATTGATCTTTCCATTTCTCAGCTTTCTTGGTTCTCTTCACATCTTCTGCTTCCCAATATGTGTGTGTGTGTGTGTGTAAGCTCTGTAGCCAAACACAGAATAGTCATTTGGCAGAAGCAGTAAGCCACTGGAATACAGACATATTTCTGTCTCCAAATTTTACCTTGTCTTCAGTCTGAAGACTGAGGATGGCAGAAAGATTAAAGTTTGACATTCATTTTTGTTGTCCATTGAAGGGAATTCCCTTTTTTTGGTGTTTCAAACTAGTAGAATAGATGGTCAAAGGCTGAAGTCAGTATCCAGGCAAAACGTTTGCTGATTTGAAAAGAGGGTTGTCAGAGCATAAATTTCAGAATTAGAAAGGCAGCTCAGATGAGTGCTCGAGTGCATGTTGAAATCTGTCCTTCATGATGGAACTACTAATCTTTGCAATTTAGGATGGGAACTTGCATGTGTTTTATTTCCCCTGGCCCAAGCTCATTTCCCAGGTTACTAACAAGCCATCAATAAATCTTTCAGGTGAGCAAAACTGGTTGTGCAATTGCTGGTGAACTGCTAGACAGTTACTATTCCAAATTATCTAAGAACTGTTCATGCCTTTATATATTTATTGCCCCATCTTCTCTACTTCAGCCCACTTGTGCATAACACGCAGGGTGAAAGTTCATCTGGTGGGACTCTAGTTTGATTGTCTCCAAAGGACTGCTGCTGTGTATATATTACATAGAAACAATATTGGGCTGCAGAGTCCTTTGCTGGAGCTGGCTGCACGGAGCAGAACAGCCCTTGTAAAAATTGCCTGTTTGAATTATCCTTCTAGACCCAAATCAACTTCTTGAAACTTCAAATTCTTACTAGAGGTGAGATTCTTACAATTCTTACAATTGGCAGCATGGTGCATGGTCACTTTGTGTTTCCTTTATAGTTAACAGAGCTCAATAGTCACCTGCTGAGGGTGATTCACATTATCTCATATCTGAATTGTTCTGCGGTTATCACTATCTTACCTCAAGAGCAACTACCTGCCTAAATTAGATGATCCTATTAGTGCCTTAGGTGGGAGAAACTGGTCCTGGGTTTGATTAGATGGGATATCTCAATGAGTTTTGTTAGCACAGGAGGAAAAAAAAAAAAAGAAAGAGTGAGTGCTATATCTCTGACTGCTCATCCATCGAGCCAGGCAAAAGCACCTGAAACAAGTGAGAGCATTTGCCATTCATGACTTCCTCATTACATTTTTCTTAAATTTTCACATCATCATGTACTTAGCTGACACAGAAAATACTACTTGACCCAGATGCCAAATCAAACGTAACTTGCAAATAATCCAGTTGAGCAGGTAATGATTACCAATAGGTTAAAAACTGTTAATATAGACTACTGGGCCAAATTCTTTTGAATAACAGATGCATTCTCAGAAATCAAGTGTGATTACAGAAAAAAGAAGATTAATGACTGAATAATTGTGTATTGGTGTATAATCTGAATTGATACAGAAAATTCAATTTATCACTAAGACTTTAGACATCATATGCAGCCAACACGGTCTCTGGGGACCAAATTTTGTAGCCAGTGACCATACAGTGGGCTGAGGAACCTACAATCACATCCAGCCATTTTTGACTGCATGAGCTGGGTCACTGAATACCTGCCTGGGTCTGAGAAGGGTGTGGGTGGCCTTTGTTACAAATCTAGAGTGAGACTTAATCATACATCATATGCCTCTGGGCAGACACTTTTTTTTTTCAGCAAATAAGCACCTATAAAGCTGTACCAATACCGTAAACATGACCAATGATACAACAGAATATTCTTTATAGGAGCACTCCCACCTGAGATTTTCCTTCTCGTGCTAGAGACTAAAGAAATACAAATAATTCTGAGTTTTTATGACTTCTTCCTACTTCTATTTCACAACCCACTTTTCCTTCATGGCTGTTGCGAGAAAGTTACTGTTAAGCACTGATGACCTCTGCACCTTAAACTCTGTGCTAATCCTGGCATACTCCTTTGCATTTCAGTTTGCCACATACCTTAACAGGAGACCGGCATGTTTTGCTTTGCAGAAAGGAATTTCGGGCTCAGAACCTGTATTTCATGGAAGCATGTTCTGCTAGTGGAAGCACCAGTGGTTCAGGCATATCTTACTTTTTGACATTGCAGAAAAGAAATGCTTGGAATGAGGCAACTTGAATCTTTTCTCCACTTCGTAGATGTTTTAAGAAAGAGAAACGGGAAAGCTAGTGGTTGGGGCAAAGTCATCATCCATTTCTCTCCTATTGCTTGTGATTAAATAGCAGGGTCAGCATTGGATTTTTGGATAGCTGCTGGGCCTTTGTTACTGCTTTTTTTGCCTATGTCTATTTTGTATCTCACTAAATAAGTCAGAGAGCAAACTGAAGTTTCCAGCCTTCCACTACCTAGCTTTGTGGACTCAAGATGCCATTATGCAATGCAGCAAGCGAAGCTGTTCGGGATGCCTACAGATCCCGTCTGCACGTGGTCTTGGGTCCTTCCTGGAAAGAACCTCAGATAATCTGATTTGCATGCCCTCAGTCATGTGACTTTGCCATGGGAGAAACAGACAAATTTGTGCCCACCATGTCTGTACTGCAGAAATGTGCTGCTGATTAAACTTAGGCCATGAAGCAGGTCTGGGTTTGACAGAGGCTCAGACTCAAGGTGTTGGTAGTGGAAGGGGTTTGGCTGCAGATTCAGATGTTTCTATTTATATACAGATGGACTTTGAAGAGTGACTCAGCTGTGCCTGCTGCATGGTGCCCTCTTGGCTGCAGTGATTGCAATCCCTGCATCTTTACTTTGTTACCTGTGACTATGACACTGTGAAGTCCCTGTGTGGGCCCACAAAATATTGAATTAACCAAAGTTCCTATGTATCTTTGCTCTGTTGGGTACAGAAAAAACAGGAATAGAAACTTGCAATAGGAAATGGGCATCTGGGCATCCTGAGATGTCAATCAGAGGACCAATTATCCAAAGATTTACAGCATCATTAAGGAGGTTTTCCATAGGCTTTGTAAAGGAAGGAAGGAAGGAAGGGAGAGAGGGAGAGAAGAAGAAATAAGTAAAGAAAAGGAATAGAAAAAGAAAGAAAACACAGAACAGCGAGCAATTCTCTTCAGAAAAGTAGTTGTAGTTCATTGAACCTTGTCTTCCTTTTGCCTCTCTGATCTTAGGTAAACATTTGAGTGAAGTCCAAACCAAATACACACACCAAAATAGTATAGGGTGTAACTGATACAATCTCCAGTACTAATAGAAAAGGCTATTTTGAAGGGGGAAGGGAGCGACCTTTTCCTAGAACAGCTATTGCTTAGGTGAAGACTATCGTCCCTTTGACTGTACAATGGGAATTCAGTACTTCCTATAGCAAGCATAAAAAAATATCCCATTTTATAAATGTGGCCCTCACTGAGATGGTAGAGGAGCTGTAAATGTTCGGTGTCCTTTCACAGTGCTTATTATGAAATTGTCCTAAAGTCCCTCAAAAATATTTTGACCCCACAAATTGGAGTATGTAATTAAGCCATCTTGTCTATGCAGTAATAACTTCTCTTTTCTAAATTTCTGTGGATGCTGTGTATGTGTTGTGGGGAGGAGGTGAGGATGAAAGGCAATGTATCAGCAGAAAGGAGAAATCCAAGCCACAGAAGTTGAGTAAATTTGGCCCATCTGTAAGACAAAGTCCCATTGCATAACGCTATGAGCATAGCTAAGTCCAGAGCTTAGGCCCTCACCTTCTTAGTTAGGCAACAGGAGACAGATAGGGCGAGAGGAGGAATGGGATGGACATAGCCTTGGTCATTTAAACGCCTGAAGTTAGCTGTGAGGAGGCTGAGCCATTCATCATTTCATGCCAAGCTCAACTGCTTTGATGAAGGCATCACACCTAATACGCAGTGAAGATGTCCTCACGTCTGATGTGTCTAGACTTACCAGCCTTTAGTATCCTGTAAGTGGCAGGAACATAGAGGTGACAGGGACACTATGGTGGTCAAAGCCTGTGTTGCGTTTTTGCTGGTGTATATCAGCATAACACCACCCATGGTTTAGAGCTGCATACATTTAGACCAGGTGAGGAGTTGGTTCCTTGTTAGTGTTGGTTGTTACAGAAGATATAAAAGGTCTTCATATGAGGAGGAGGTTATGGAAGGGAGTGGTGGCTTATTACGAAGATGGGACTGAGCCTGCCTTTGGGACAAGCCCATGTAGCTGTTTAGGAGACAGCAAAACGTGGGCCCAATGCATCTGGCACATGATTTTTGCGGATTAAAATGGATTTTTGGCTTCTTTTGCTGTTCTGAGCACAGGTTGTCCCTTGTGTTTATTGCACTGTGCTGTGCACAACTCTCCCATTGCTTTGTGCCAGGTACAAAACATTCCTCTCTGGAGGGCCTGTGATCTTCTGGGAGTGTTGCTGCTGGCTGTCAAAATGCTGCTGCATTTGCCCCGGAGGAGAGGAGGGGTACGGATACACACCAGATTTCCACATTGTGTGAAAGGAGCCTTATAATTATCTTATACATTACAGTTGGGAGCCTTAGGCAAAGGGTAGGCTCTTGTGCTTTCTCCTGACCCATTGTGTGAAATTTCATGTGACTCAGGGTGGGGAGGTGGCTGCCTCTAGATGTATTTGTCGTGTAATGATAGTCCTTACGTGACAAATGGGGCTGGGCCAGCCTGCCTGGGCATGGGTCGAGGTTGGATGGTGTGGCTGCAGGACATGTTGGGTGCTGCAGCGAGGAAGGGGCTGGGACATCATAAGGTGCTGGGAGCTGGGGCTTTCTCAGAGGGCTTCAGAGGGCGGGCCATGCTCTGGGGTGGCCGTGCAGCATCCTGATGTTTCTTCTGAATGTGGATCCTGTGGGCTGTGTGCGGTAAAGGCTAACCCATCTGCCTGTCACTGCTTGCCCCAAGAAGAGCTGTTTCCACCACCCCTTCCTTACTCATCCTCTGACAAGGTCTCACCTGCATCTTGTCACTTTGTCCCCAGAGATGGGCCAGTTTAGCACCTTTTTGCACCGCCCAGCTTTTCTCCATAATAAGGACCAGCAGGAGCTGGTGTACCCTGCAAACCCACCTTCTCCATGCTGGTTCAGCATCTCTTTGGAAAAGCAAAGATGGGATAAAATAGGAATTTTTTGACCTCTGTATGAATAGATTGTACTTAGCTGCTGTCACTGTGGTATAATAGGGGAGGATTTGCTCTTGCAAGGAGGGATGGATGTACTGTAATCTCCGTTAGCCTGGTCCAGTGCACCATGTGTGGTCTGGGTGCTGAGGTGCTGTTGCAGATGAACTGACTTGTTCAGGCTGTAGCTGCACGCAGCCAAAATTAATTCCAGGATTAATGCTTGAGCTGGCTGCGGAGAGGCTGTTCATCTAGAAATGCTGCAATTGGACTAATGGTAGAGTCACCTCTCGGAAAGGGATGAAATCAAATTCACACAAAATTTCCACAAAGCAAAAAAATCAGGTTTTGTTGGGTTTTTGGTTCACATAATTCAAAATGTCCCATTTGTGTTCAGCTTTCTTGTTTGAGCAAATATTTTTATTTTTCTGAGTTTGTTTTTTCACCAAAAAGTCAGCTTCAACGGCAATATCATAAACTTGGTCTTTGAACATGTTGAAGCGAAATGCTTTGATCACCTTGAGAGGTTTTTCTAGCAATTTTTGAAGCCCACCAACATGTCTAAATGGACCTTGGCCCGTGGGCAGGGTTGACTTCCAGGAACTGACAAAATCAAAATTTTAAGAAAGAATTCCCAGTCTGCGGCACACCCCAGCACCCCACCCAGGGGAGAGACATTATGGGAACTCATATCACAGAAAGATCAAGCATCAGTTTAATCACATCTTGTTAATTCCTTTCTTATATTGGATTTTAATACATTTTTAATCTGTTTTTCATTCTTCATGCATTATCACCTGGGTGATCTGAGCAAACAGGAACCAACCTGATGCTGGGACTGAAAGGCAGCAGGGGAGGTGTAAAAGCAGAAGCAAAATTTCCCAGGAGGTTGTGGAGGAGGGATAAGGTGAGGACCGGTCTGGCAGAAAAACTCTAAACTGGGACCGCAGCAGCTGATGTGACATGGTCCTGTTGTGTGATGAGTCCCTCCAACCTGTGTTCCTCCAGCCTTTTGATTGCCTTGTTATCAATGTTATCTCCTTGTTATCGAGGAGACAGTTATTGTCTCCTTTAGTAAATTATTTTTTTTCTACGTACAGCACCAAGCACACTGAAACCTTCTTCCCAGCTACTTCCTCTAAGTAACGCCACACACAAAAAAAGAAAAATCTTGAAAACTTAAACTAAGGACACAGAGAACCTGCCAGAAACCCCTTCTGAGGGACTTCTCCCATCCCCCTCCATGCTGAACTTATTTTTCCTTCAGTTCAAAAAGACCCTTATCAACGTTTCAATCTTTCCATGTAAATACACTGACAAGTGTCAGGCCCTGGCAAACCTATAATTAAGGCTGAACACAATTTGCTAATAAAAGCTAAGAAACTCTGGGTTGAGTTTACTTACATTATCCCCACTGGGCACTTTCCATCAGCATCTTTTATCTGCCTCTGCAAATGCCACTTTGACATTATTTTTACCGAATCAATCAAATGCGGACACTACACGCATTCTCCTCTTCGCTGAGAAGATGCTCCGGCTTCAGAAATAAAGATTTTTGTTGTTGTCATTGCAGCTCCTCTGACTCACAAAGCACAGTGAGCTTTTGGAAGGAGAGAAAGAATGAGAAAAATAGAGGGGGGAGAGAAAGAGAGAGAATTGGAGAGAGAGAGAGAAAACGTGAGCCAGAGATTGTGGCAGGCTTTACAAATTGGCACAGTCTTATCAACAGCATTTCATGGTTTTATGGAACTCTTTCAAAGGGAACTTGCCTTTGTGTGCACTGGCTTAAGCTTTACTAATATTTAAAGCTATATTTAAAAGTTATGAAAATTACTTCTGAGTTCTTCTCTCTCTTAAAATTGCCGAGGCCAATGTTTGTTTCTTGCTGTTATGCCTCTCACCCCCCTTCCCCCAAAGTTTCTGTGGTTTTCCCGTCCTCTTCGTCCTTCCTTGCCAGGCTGTCTGCTTTTCCCTCTCCCTCCCCATTTGCTGGGCTCCCTTCTTCCAGCCTCCCCTGCCCCCATTTCTAGGGTGGCTGGGAGAAGGATTTTATTTGGTTGGTCTGTTTGTAACGGGTGAGGTCCAGCCTTCAACAGTGCTGCTGTCCACTACATCAGTAAGTACATAAGTAAATACATCTCTTGTGCTCTTTCTCTTGGCTCGCCGCTTGGATAAAGGGTCAGATGGCTTTACTCCTTGCTTCCCTCTCTACCCAGATAGGTCTGGGTCAGCAGAACATAATTTGACAACTCTAACAACTCGCGGTGGCATCCTCATGCTAAAGCAGATGTTGAAATAGTTCAGGTGGTCCTCAGCACAGAATTACACACATTTAATGAGAAATCATCCCAGCTTTCCATGACTGGTGCAATCCCCAATCTGTGTCCAGGTTTGCCTACAGCCAAGGTTATTTGTGTGCAGGTGGGCACTCAGATGCATGCTCTGCCTGAGCACCAAGGCTCAGGAGGAAAGTCTGAACAGGTTTGCCTTGGTCTGGAGATGTGCCCTTGTTCTGGGCATGGATGGAAAGAAGACAAATGGAGAGGAGGGTGGTCCAACTTAGGCTTCCAGCAACCCATTCCTGGGTGTAGCTTTTCCAAAGAGCAGTAGTGACACTTCAGGTAGGGTTTGCCTTTTAAAGCATCATGCTGACATAGACATCTGCTGAGAAATTGCATTTTAAAAATTCTCATTTCTCGTCAGGGCTGTTGATGTGGAGGTGGCTCTATTAGCTGTGTGGATATCCACATCCTAGAGGTCTAAATAAAGGTAAGATGAATCCTTTCTGGTGTAACTGACCTAGAGAGGTTCAAAGATGTTAGAGCCCAGTTAATATGTTTTAAAAGGACTTACAATATTTCCACATTAAAGTTTTAGTTGTATCATAACAAAATAATGTTAGCTAATGTAATTTAAACACAAAGTGTATGACAGTGGCCATACTAGGTCAAGCCAGAAGGCCCTGCTGGTCCCGCACCTTGTTTCCAAAAGCAGTCAGAAGTAAGCGGTTAAAGAGGAGAATAAAATACTCATAGAAAGAAAAATGTCTGTGCCTCCAGCAATCAGTGTTGTAGATATTTTCAGACGACTACATTTATACAACCAGGCTTAATAGTCCCCAGCGTGCCAATATGTTGAAATCTCCCCCTTTTTTGGTTTGTTTTTAAATCAACAGTTTATACTTTGGGTACATCCAGTGGCAATGTCCTGCTTTCTTAGTTTAGACCCAGCTGATGAAACCACAGGTGATTCTTTCCCTTCCCAAAGTCCTGGAAAGTGCCTGCTCTGCACCTGGGGCTATTTGGTGGAGCTATATTGGCTTCGGATGGGATGATCTTCCATGACTTTGCTGCGACTTCAAAAGAACTAGGCAAATGCACCTTATCTGAGGAACTGACCCCTTACTTTGCCTTATTCTACGGCATTAAAAAGAGCAGCTTTGGTGTAGGAGAATATCGAGCAACACTCTCATCTCTGAACACTTTAAAGTGCATAGGAATGAACCGCAAGGAAAACCTATAAATGACTTCTGTATCCCATAGTGTATCAGTTATAAGCAAATTCTTTATATAAATGAACCCCAGATCCTTCAGATTCCCTTTGAAGAAATCCTGTCCTCTGGCAGCTGGAACTGTGGTGGTGGGAGTGACAGAGGTAGTGGCTGGGAGACATGGCTGTCTGTGAGAGATAGGATCAAGGTTCCTGCAAGGGACAACTGCAAATTTGGTGTGGCAGTCAGATTATAAACCTCCTTAGATTTTACTGGTGGTTTTGGAGAGAGAAGGAAAGTAGATCTAGAAAAATATGAGATATATACACATGTACATATAAATATAAAGTCTATGTATAGATGGTAACACCATGGTATGTAGTAGAAGGTGTATTATGCTTTAATGCGTTCATCAGTGCAGGACCGATGAAGTGCATATTATCATCTCTGTTTTACAAGGCAGGGGAAGGTTAAGCGATTTGCCTGAGGCCAGAGACTAAATCAATGTCACAGATGGGATGAAAAAGGAAGAGGCTCCAGTTCAGGTGGGATTCTCAACAGAACAGGCAATACCAGAAAGAAACAAGGCCCAAGCAAAGGGTAGTGGTGGTTTTTCACTCTAGCGTCCATCACTTTGCTAAGAAGTGTTGCTAGAGGGAAGATCCTCTGCCCCCTCTTCTCTTTTCTCATCCGATAAAATAACAGCCAAACCTCTTTTTTCATTTTCTACCCCCAGACTCATCTTTGCCTCTTTTTCACACTTCCTATGTGCTGGAAAATGATTTTATTTTCTAGAGGTCAGACACCTCAGTGTTGGGAAGTTCATACCCTGGGCTCAATTTCTCTGCAACAGCAAGAAACACTGGCCCAGGCTGATCCTGTCCTCATAGCTCCCACTTTGTAGAAAACACCAGTTCCTATTAAAAAGCAATGATCATGCAGACCAAAAAATTAGTGTCATTAATTATTAGTACTGTGGCGTAACCTGCAGGGCCCAGTTAAGATCCGAAACTTATCACTCTAGGTTGGGGACACATATATTATAACACACAGTTTCGGCTTTGAAGATTTTGCATTTGTAATGGATGGAATTAAGAATGGGAAAAAGGAACTTATTCTCCCTATTTTGCAGGTGGAGCACTGGGACCCAGACGTATTAAGTGAGTTGCCCAAGGTCATGTAGGCTCTGTCAAAGACAGGCACTGAACCTGTGTTCCTACATCCTGATTAAGGACGACTATGAGATGGAACTTATAACTATGATGAGTCTTTAATACAACAGGGAAAGTAATAAACAGAAGAAAGAGCTTGAGAAGGAAAGAGGGAGGGAGGGGGATGTATGTGATTGTGTCTCTCACAGCCAGGCTGTTCAATGACTAATAACAACTGGTCTTAACTGAGATGCTCCGGGGGATGTCTTATTTCATCCCAAGCCACTTAAAGAGCCAGTTAGTCTTAGAAAACTTTGAGCCTATAATCTAATGCCCAAATAACAACATTTGAGATTAAGTCACTGTAAGGAGAACATGTATGTATAAGTGTGTATATTTACAAATATATACATATAAAGTGTTTTACTTGTTTAACCTACATCTATATGTATATACAATAACACATGCACACACACACCCTGCCCTGTCTTAAAATAATATGGCTAAATTAGGAGTGGGCCTACCATCGCAGCCTGGAAATAACAATTATATAGAAGTTGTCATTAACATTTTTAACAAAAAAAAAAGTTTTATTGAAATTCATGTTTTGAAAAGCTGTGCTCAAAGAAAAGAACTTAAGCAATGGCAGAATGTCCCATTTTATCATTTATAGAATAAAATACTGTTTTCTTTTAATTTCACATTTTTTTCAATACCAAATGCATTTTTTTTTACATAACTTTTTGGAAAGATTTGGGGTTGATACCAAATTTAAAGTCTTTCAAAGTTAGCAAATTTTGTAATTTAGTTTGTGGGATGAAAAAAAGTTGAAAGATTCTGTATTCCAGGTGGAAAAAAGATCTGAGTGATAAAAAAAAAAATCCCATGAAATGGAAAATTTGATTCCCCTAGCTGGGAAATAAAGTTCCCTCTGCCTCCCTGGTTCATCTCCCTGGAATAAATGCATCCTTGTAGAGCCCCAAGTGTAATACACTTTCCTCCTCACAAACGGTGTTGTTTATCGCATGGGAGGGACCTGCTGCAGTGACGAGCGGGGTCAAGCAATGGGCACCCTGTTACAGACTCCAGGATAAGGGTTTCATTTGCAGCCCTTGTGGGTATCGGGGGCTCTTGCACTGCAGAATTGGATTCTGGCTTTGCTTCTGCCAAAGGTTTCCAGCCAAACCATGTTGTGTACAAGTGGCCAGTTATTGCGAGTTTCCCATCTTGGAGGGAACCTGGAGGTGCTGAGACTCTTCCAGTGAACAGCTCAGCTTTGTCCTTAGAAATGACATTGGAAAGGAGCTTGCTCCTCGCCACAGAGTAGACACACTAAATTAGTACCCACTTTTCACCTTAACTTTCTGTACTTCAATCTTGGAAGAAATGAGACCAAGAAAACACTCTCAACACATCGAGGTGTAACAGAGAGAAATGCCTAAATATTTGCAGCGCCTTCAGGTGTTAACGTCATGGGCATCGAGGAAAACCCACGTGGAAATGAATCATTCTGTCTTGGGGCAAAACTGTGCTAACATGCAAAAAAAAAAAAAAAATTGTCTTGAGGGTCATGAATCACACAGGGAAGAAAATAAAATCCAGAAGAGCTTTTGACTATGGGAGCTCTGTCCAGCCTCTGCACAGATTAAGGCTTTATGGTCAGAGAAATAAGTGAGCGTGTATTTGCATTTCTTTTGCAGAGTGGATGTGTGCAGAATAGCAGCTTTAATCCTGGAACTTCCAAAGTGTTGGACGCTTGACTTGGAGATCTGAGTTAGAGTTGTTTGATGTACTTTTTTTTTGCATCGCTTTACACAGACACATTAGATAGGCAGCATATATTTACATTCTGGATTTATGAAGTTGTAGCTGGACGTTTTTCTAAATTACTGTGAAACTAACACTTTTCACATCCTGTTCAGTCTTTCTGGGCATCCTCATTTGCACTTCAGCTGGCGCAGTTGCAGGTTTGACTTTGTTTCTGTCTTTCTGCTACATTGGTGGCTTTTTCCCATTTTCATATATTTCCATCTTCTGGTTTAAGTGACCTTTCCCATTCACCCTTAAAATTCCACCCAACCAAAAACTAGTCCTGCCTCCAGGCCTGTAACTGCGGCCTCTGTATCCCTGGACAATGGGGTGAAGGCGGCAAAAAAAGGGACATACCTGCAGGTCCTCCGTGTGTGGATAACAAACAGGGCACAAGAGGCGGGCATGTAAATCAGAAATCACTCCATTAGCTTGTTAAGCATTTCGGAGTGACACCAGTACATTAGGAGCTGGCAGCCACAATGGAGGGATCCTGGCCATTTGATATTCATGAGATGAAGAAGGTTTAAGAAGAGAAAAGGAAGGGGGAGGGAGGGATGTGGGCTTTCTAATGTAAACACCATTATCATTTGAAAATCAATTAGCTCCTTGCACTGAGGGAATGACGAGACTTAAGGCCCTTTTCTGAACTGCTATTGTGAGCCTGGGTTATTTACTTTAATTAAGAGGAGACAGAGTGGATTATTGTCTCAAACTAAAGAGTTGGGAAGAGTCAGAAAATTACACTCTACCTCACTGCACAACAAAGCCAGAGTAAGAGACAGGCTCCAACCCCAGCAAAGTCAGAAAGAAATTAGCCTTTAATCTGGATTCATCCTACATAAGGAGCAATCAAAAGGAAGCAAGGTTCGGAGCCTTCTTGCTAAGCACCAGGCATGATATTGCAGTGGCTGTCACTGCCAGCACTTCTGTTGAAGCTTAATGTTGGAACTGGAAGGGGCTTTTGCCCCTGGATTGCTAGAGTTTGAGAGCAAAGCTTTGTGTCGGTCTAAAATTTAACACGCTGAAGTGTCAGGTGGGGGGCTGCATTTCCTCCTGCCCCCTCCAACACGATGACGGAGCAATGCATTTCTTTAGAAATAAATATATGTAATTGTTGATGCAAAGATGTCTCCTGGATGAAGATGCTTATATTTTTTGGCTCTTGTTTAATTCAAACAGCTTGGATTAAAAAAAAATAGAAAAAAAAGGAGAAGAAGGAGGACAAAAAAGAAAAGGAATTTGGCAAGTGACTAATCCACAATATTGTCTAATTTGGCATATGGAGAAACACCCCCCCGAGGTATCTAATACTGAGATGTTTCAGCTCTGCTTTGCATTGCCCACTCTTACTCTGCATACTCTAAATATGTATTAAGTCAGTCGAGCATGGCAGCTGCTGAAGGAGTTGCCACAGCTTACTGGGTAAATAATGATCGTTTTTGAAATCACCTAAACGCGTATCTACCCCGAAGACCATGGTGGTGGCTTATGGGAATGCTGATTTGCATTTTTAAAATTTGCTTGGATGTATTTGCAATTGCTGTGCTTCCCACTGATTGCTGCATGCTCCAGTTTTAAGTCCAGGGCCCAGCTGTGCTCTCAGTTATGAATGGATGGATATGGAGTGTCATCACTGAAATCAGCAACATGAAGTCAAACTGAGGAACTGATCTGCTCAACAAACTTCTGCAAGGAATGCAATCTGGCACCAAGATCTTTCGGTGATTTTGCAACTTGAAAAATAAATCCTTGAGAACTGAGGAGCACCTTTTTTGGGGGGCTCTATGTGAGAGAGATAGGCCACAGATGAGCTGCTGTCCTACTTCATTATGTTGAAGTAGGGCAGAGCCAGATCGTAGGTAAATGGTCCCAATCAGGCCCTACGACACTTCTGGAAAACATCTTCCCAATACCAGGCTTTGAGGCCTAGTTATGCCTTTCTTTGGCCCTTGGAGGGAAAACCAGTGTCTTTTTCTGAATTCTTGACACACATCCAAGCTCATCGACTCTTATCCCTTTGCAAAAGGGATATCTATCTTGGCCTATAGTGAACCCAGATACACATGGCTCTGGAAGCAAGTGGATGAGAAGGCTTTTCAGAGGGGGCCCTGGGGAACAAAACTGTTGATACTTTAGGCAGCACAAAGAAAATATGTTTTTTAATATGTAGCCAGTCAGAGTTCTCCCAGGCATTCAGGGCTCCTTTCTTCCAGACCATGGACTGTGCCTCTCTTTTGCAGCTGGATTCCTTCTCTCTCATTTGGTCCTGTAATTAAACCAGATCTTTTTTCTGTGACAGCCGTTCCCTCTTTTCTGCTCACTGTTCTGGTGGGCAAGTGTCTATCCATGCACTTGTTTCACATTTCAACATATGTCTTGTTGAAATGCCTGTCCTGGCTCTGGAGTCCAGTGAAGCAGACATGCATGAATGTGTCCCAGCTGAGTTTTGGCCTAGCTCTTTCACCTCTCTCACTTCTCCAGGCTGGGTCACTAGACCAGACCTAGTGACCTGCACCTCACATGTGCCCTGCAACTGTGTCACCACCTCACCTTGCTTCCTTGGGAAAGGTCCATTCTGCTCTATAGCATGAGGTGCACAGACCTCTAGGCGAGGTCACATTAACATGCTCATAGGGTGGGTGTTTTTATGACCCAACATTAACACTGATCTCAGTTATTTCCCTTCTTGGGGATTTTCAGTTGTCTCCCCATTCACTAGGGGAAAGAAAATTGGCCTTGTGAATGACACAACTAAGCAAGGCTCAGCTCTTTCTACTCTCACCGACCCCACATGCCAAGGCACAATCACCAGATGTCACATGGCAATGGAAGTAGAGGTACAAACACACGCAGAGCCCAGGTGTGAAATGAGAAGTAGAGAGGAGTGAGGCTCCTGACAGCCATGAATCAGGCTTATAAGCTCTTGGAGATGAAGAGCTGGACCCAGTGAGGCAAAGACAGCATCTGCCTTCCTTAAATGAAGCATCACCACAAAAAGGCTGAACATCATGCATTGTACATCCTGGAGGACCTGGGGAGGTATAACATAAGACAGATGCTCAGCTGTTGCTCTCTCCTACTGTGGCAGGGTATAGCTTTTAATACTTAGCCACAATGGGCACAGATAATGCATTAATTCCAGCCCTAGCTCTGTACTTTTTGGATTAAAGTGAGTTCTTTACGTATATATTGTCTGGTTATTGTAATATTATTTTGTGATCTTGAATATACTTAATTGTATTAGAAATGGTTTATTGGAAGCTTTTTCATCATTATTAATATGAAAATAAATAAAAGGAGGGTTTTTTTTTTCCTCCAGGAATAAATCAAATCCTCAACTGGAGTGCAGGGTCAGCAGACCCATGGGGCTGAGCTGCTGGCTGCAGATAGCATATGTACGTGTGCATAGACGACTACACACAAGTGTGCCACCTGTATTTGCATTCCTACAGCTGTTCATTATTTGTATCTATTATACAGTGGAGAGAGCACAAATGTATGCAATTGAGGCACAATAATGCAGGGATATGAAAGGACCAATCCATCAGTTCAAGTGTGTTTGGGTTTAAGGAGAAGGGGACATACTGATAAATTCACTGATTTATTCTCCTTAACTCTCGCTGTATTCTGAGGCAAGGCCTGAGATGCTGAAGCTGCTGGAGCTGACAGTGATTTATATCAGCTGCAAGATCTGGCCTGGAGCTTTTAAGTGTATGTCAAGCACCTCCAGTACTTTATGAATCTTTTTGGATGGAGTTTTCCAAATCAAAATCTGAGGGAAAGGCAAATCCATTAAGAAGGTGAGCACATGCTCGGCTGTGTTTCGTGTTTAGGGATTCCTATCATGCTTATTGAGGTCTGGTTCAGTTTTAACCATTCAGCTGTTCAGAGTCATGGGCTACAACCTTGAATAGCAACCATGGTCTCATTCCAGAAGAAGCAAAAAGTCCCTAAACACTGCTTGGGTTGAACTGAGTCCAGTAAGGAGACAACAGGCAAGGTTGTTAGTTACAATCACTTATTCTTGTAGTCAGGGTATAGAGATATATTGACGGCTTTTAGAGCTGTGTGGAGCAACATCTTCCTGCATGCACCAGTGTTGTTACATGGCAGAGTGCTGGAGAGCCCAACCAAAGAGCCAGAATGACTTGACCTATGGTCAAGAGACCTATCAACTTTTTGGTTTATGCTGCTATCTCTTTATTATAAGCTTACAAATATAGACATGTGAAACATGGCATGCCCAGGAGTGCAGCCCAAGATGCCGGTAAAGGAGGTGGCAGAGAACAAGCCAGCAGCAAGGTGGAGGGTACATGAGGCTGGGACCCAGGGGCTGCATTCCTGGCTGTGCTGAGGACCTGGGGTAATTCTCTTCTCATCTCTGCTTCCAGCCTATCTTTTGTGAAGTTAATTATAATCTCACTGCAGCAGAGGGTAGGGGCTCTTTCAGGACCCATGAAGACAGTTGACCCTATTTGCTATGATAAGTAGGTAAAAGTAATGGGAATGAGCCCCAGGGGAAGGTAGAGGGAGGGAAGAGGGGGGAGATGGGCTTGTTCCCAGATTACAGATTTAAAAGGTTTCCAGCTCAGGAAGGTGAAGGAGGGCTCAGACAGGAGCTACTTGGCATGTGAAGGAACTGTTTCCCTGAGGGGTCCAGCTGCCTAATTTGCAGGAGGGCAGAATTGTTTTCTTTTGGGTGGAGTTCCTTATTCTTACTGGAAAATAAAGCTAATTTTGGAGCTTAAGCCTAAACTGTTCTGGCCAACAGGAAGGTCGCTGGCAGGAGGCATCATCAGCCTACAGCGTATCTTGTCTAGATGCAGTACCCTGTATGGTGGGTGCTGAACATCCCATCAATTTTGCTATTGTCATGATTTAATAATAATCAAGACTCCTTATTGCATCCTCAGCTTTCTCCTAGATGACTTAGTTATCAAGGCAACTTGCTACATTTAAGCACTGATGTAAAAGTCAGTGAAATTACAACAGCAAAGAACTTGACTCCTTCTTACAGGTCTGGTCAAAGGCAGATCTTATCAGTAAACAATTCGCTATAGGTTTAGTTCCACTCCATGGGCTCTATACGCAAGGAGTTCTTAAGAAAGTTTTATTTATACCCAGCTATTCAATTATCTTGGTTTCCCTAATGTCTTGTACCCCTTTTTCCAACAGGGAACCAGGTTGGCTACCTGGAGAACAGACCTTGCTCCTTCATATGTTCTTTTCCAAGCCACCAGCAGAGCCAGTGAATGAGTGTCCTCCAGGGTGTCCCAGAAGCAGAAAGCTCTTGCCGCTGTTTGTAGCTTCAGTTTCTGCTACCCAAAAGCAGTGTCTTGCCATTAGCTGTAGACATGCCTCCCTTCCCCATGCATCTCACAGACCCTGTTTTTTTCTTTCACCACTTTCAGAGCAGGACTGCACCTGAGAAGGGAAGATTACAGCTCCTGGGGCCCAAGCTCACCCCTGGCAGAGTGCAGCTGAAGAAAGTGTTGTCAAACACAGGCAGGGATGAACTTGCACTGTTTGTTTCTGATGCAGATGTTTACAGGATGTTGTTGCAAGGGTGGGCTTGGCTCAGCTCAGTTCTCCATGTGTGAGTGGAGACTTGGGGGTTACAGGAACAACTGGGTAGTGATGCTGATAGGGACGTGGCAGGTTGTCTTTTCCTCAAGTCCTTTAACACTTGTTGGACCTGTTCCAGAGACAATTTTTACCCAATTTCCAGCTCAGAAAAACTCATCCATGGACTAAGGTGCTTGCATATGTATGTTCATCTAGTTACTGCCTTGCTAGTGAAAGAGGCTCTTTACTTACTGTCATTGACGCCACTGGATGCTATTGTGTTGGTGGGATCAGTGGGATGAGCTCCCATAAGCATTCCCTAACTTGCAGATCTCAAGGCAAGCTGAGCTAAAAAGCCTCTTGTGGAAAAAGTTAAAAGGGACTGGGCTTGTTCCAGCTGATTTGGGCTGGGGGCTGTTCACACTGGCATCTGAGCTGGCAAACTGGTGAGAGATGGGTGAATAATATCTTGCCTCAGAGCTGTGTGAAGCTGCTTGGGGCAGTGGGTTGGCTGGAGGAAAGCATATGATTAAGCACAGTGTTAAGGCTGAATAGAAGTGATGGATCCAACTGCTGGTCCCACAGAAGTGCTGAAGAAAGAGAGAATTCTCTGTAAGAGTTCCTGAGAGGTTTATTGTTCCCTGGTGGTAAGGCTGCAGGACATCTCAGTGAAAGGCTGGCCTCTCTGCAGAGACCTTGTGCCTCTGCAGTGATGGCTTTCCCAGACTCCACACCCATTTTCCCGCAGTAGCTTCCTGCCAGAGCTCCTTGCCTCCAAGGCTGTTGGCCTGGCAGGTTGCCTGGCAGCCAAGTGCCCTTCGTCCTCCCTGGATCATGGGACCATAGCATGATTTGGGTTGGAAGGGACCTCAGGAGGTCTCTATCCAACCTCCTGCTCTGCACAGGGTCAACTATGAGCTCAGATCAGCTTGTTTAGGGCTTCATATGGGCTGTTGGATATTTGCCTGCATTGTTCAGGGATTGCTGTTTTCCTGTACTGCCCTTTGACACCCTGGGCTCTCTGGTTCCTTGGGTGATCAGGTCCAAATCTGGCTGGCCATCAAACCCAGTAGCTTCCAGCCTTCCAGAATGCTGAGGATGCAGAAATTGTGCTGCCAAACTAGGCTGCTCCCAAATTTCATGTTATTTCTCCCCAAACAGGATTTGTTTTGCCTTCTCCCCCTTCCTCCTTTCCTCCAAACAAGCCTTTCTCTCTCCCTCTTACTCTCTTTGTATATAGTTGAAATAAAAACATATCAAAATAAATGTTTTCTGTTAGAGTCAAAATATCCAGGGTACATATGGCTTGGTGACTGACATTTGTCTTTTCAAGATGTGGGGTAGAAGGTTGTGTGGGCTCAGGGTCAGATATCACAGAACAACTACTGACTACCACTGATTTCTCCTAAAACATGGGGGAAGTCACTTAAACTGGGGAATTCCTTGCTGCAGGATTTTATGGATACTAAAAGTTTCCTTGGATTCAGAGTCAGGTAGGATAAATTCATGGAGGAAAACCCACAGACGTCCTTCACAACAAATAAATCATTCATGGCTCAAGAAATTCACAAACCACAAATTGCTGTTTTTTGTGGGAAAATGACAGTGTTTCCTTCTTGTACTTTACTCATTGTAAATGGTTGTCATAGATGGGATGCAGGGCAGCAGGAATATTGTTATGTTCTCTTGTTGGGCTTTATTTTGATTTGCCTGGTGGGATAAATTGCCATATGCCCTTGGATCTTGGCTTCCCAGTTGCCCATGCACAGTGTGATTGTTTCTGGAACATGGGCTTGAGCTTCTTTCCTATGGAAATCACTGTGTTAGGTGTGGCTGGTGCATCTCTGATACGGTGCATGTGCTGATATGCATGGCTGAAGGGTGGCTCCATGCAGACACAGCAACTCAGAATCACCCCTGTGTCCATATTGCATTTATTTCTGTGCACAACTCTCAAACATGCTCTACTTCCTTTAACAGAGTAACGATCATCCTTTTTCTTGCCCCTATAGATCTCGATTACATTAATACTCTACTAACCAGACACTGACTTTGGATCAGGAAATGCCCACGTGTGATTGTAATGAAAGTCTGAGGAGTTTATTAAGGATGGGCTCACACAGAAGCCTCTTTCATGCCATACCACACATTTCCTCCCAACCCCTTTTCTGACTGACTACTCGTACATTTCCTCCTCCCTCTCCTTTTTCCCTTCAGGGAAACCTTTAAATAAAACCTTTCCCAGACTGTCATTTGCCTCTAGAGTGCTGTTGAAAACCCGCAGTGGCATTGTTCAAACAGCAACTGGGTCACCCTATACCACTCACCAGCGTGTTTGGTCTTAGTCCGCTCACACTCATCCACAGAAAGAGGAAACAAGAAAAATTGAAGCACATGCCATACTGGGGAGTCTGGCTTGAGATCCACGGGATTAGGTCTGTTAGCAGTGCTATATGTAACCTTGACATGCAATCAGCAAAGTAAAATATTCATTATTGCCTGACTGTCAGCTGAAGACAATTTCAATTATTCTGGCATTTCAATGGATGAAGAAGCCCTTTAGGCTGGCTCATGAGATTAGACTCACAGGCTCTGTAAATTAAGAAAGTTGCAATCAGTATATTATCTGGCAGGCAGCTGTGGGATATACTACAACAGGGAGGGGAAGGAAGAAAGAAAAAAAGAGACAAATTGCTATATTCAGGTTGTGGTTTTGATATATCAATTTACAGTTTTAACATATGCATTTGTGAAATAATTGTTTTGCATTTCTTAAATCAGCTTTAACAGCATCAGTGTGAAGTTTCCAACTCCTATAGCTTGAAAGGTCAGTTTTTCTTTTGCCTTGCACTTTCTTTGAAAGACTAGTTTTGGTTGGAAGAGGAAAAAAAATAACCATTGCCGGAAGAACAAATCTTTCTGAAAGCTATTCAAATATTATAATATATGGCTGTTGATCATAAAATTCCATTAGAAGCAACATTTGTAATGTCCCCCAGGTTAATTTTTATAATATGATTTCAGCCTCCTTTTGCTAGGTATGCACGGATGTGGTAATTATGACCATATATGGCCTTCACTGCTCATCTGACGTGTTAAGGAGAATAATTTATATCATCATATCTTGCATTTCTAGAGCTTTTATCTCTGAGTTTCCCAAACTGTTTAAACATCTTTACAGTGCAGAACCTGTTTGCTTCCCCCAGTTATATTACTCCTTCTGGTCAGAAATGCTGAGGGCTGAAAAATGGATAAATTTCAGGCACTTTTGGCAAAGAACAAGTACAGTTTAGTAATAGAGTATGCTTATTCTCATGGGGTGGGATTTTGAGTTATACCCTTCAGGAACTATACATAGAAAAGTCAGATTTGCCTCAGGTAGGGACCTGATGAGTTGTGACATAGAGTAGCTGGTGAAAAACAGTGGCTGAGTTGTGGCAATGAGGACTTCAGCAGAGGTGATGGGTGGGAAGGTCTTGTTGAAGGTTGGGCCATCTTCTTCATTGTTGCTGCCACCCCAGCTAGCTAGGCTGAGGAGATGCATATACCATAGAGCTCCATAGAGCTCCCTACAGCTACGCGATGCAGATATAAAAGTGATTACAGCCCAATGAGACAGGTTATATACCTCTAAGTTGCCTTTGGTGATGTCTACTCTGCATTTTAAGGGTGAGTGCCCAGCTGTTGACCCTCAACCTTGATAAAAAGGGTAGTTTTAGGATGGCCTATGTTATAAATGTCAAGGGGAGACCCTGGCCAGAGTCCAGTTATGAGTGCACTTGAGGACATATTCTCCTGTGGTGCAGATGAGATCCACATGTCTTAAGAGACTCTTTCTATTTCTTGCTACTAGCCTTCGTTCTCTGGCACACATGACTCAGCAAGATGAGTGGTTTCCTCTGAAAATAGCCTTGTGACTGCTCCATAAAGGCTGAGAAATCTTGAATTTTTAGGTTTTTAGGCACTTTTATGCCCATTGTTCTCTTTTATATATAAGTGAAACAATGCACTGGATGCTGTCGTGGTTTAACCCCAGCCAGCAACTAAGCACCACGCAGCTGCTTGCTCACTCTCCGTGCCCCGGCCGGGTGTGGGAGAGAATCAGAAGAGTAAGAGTGAGAAACACTCCTGGGTTGAGATAAGAACAGTTTAATAATTGAAACAAAATAAAGTAAAATAGTAGTAGTAATAGTAACAATATAATAGAATCATAGAATTGTGTAGGTTGGAAAAGACCTTTAAGATCATCAAGTCCAACCATTAACCTAACACTACCAAGTTCACCAGTAAACCAATTAACAGTAGAGTAGTAATTTCATGTTTCCTGGCTTGGTGGCTGGATTATTTTTTAATGAAAATAAAAACTAGGAATCATTAAGGTTGGAAAGGACCTCTAAGATCATCAGTCCGACCATCAACCCAACACCACCATGCCCACTAAATCATGTCCCAAAGTGCCACATCCACCTGGTTTTGAACACTTCCAGGGGTGGTGATGGATGATTCTATGATTCTATTCTAAAATTAACTCTATCCCAGCCAAAACCAGGACAATGCAAGACCTCACCCTTTTTCTCTCATACAACTTACTTGAACCCAGGCCCAGAACTAATTCCTGCACAGGATTCATCTTGCTTGTGTTTAGATATTTACAGTATGGAGGGAAATATCTTAGGTTCTCACTGTAGTCCCTAAGGAGAAAGAGACACTCCAGGAATGCAGACTGTTTTATCCTAAGGTGGACACCTCATTTCAGGCAGAGCAATCATGATCTAGAAGTTCCTGTTTCTCTCCAGTAGCTCTAAAGGAATCCTTGACTACTATCTCATATACAAATGTTTAAAGTTAGGTGAGATAAATACCACCCATTTCTTTGCCTGCAGAATGGTTAGACCATACAGCCTTCAGTACAGAGCTTGTGTCTTGCCATGGACGTGTAGAGTAGAAATTACAGTGTTGGTAGATCTTGGCTGGAACCGCTAGAGATGATGACAACAGTAATAATCATGATAACAATGGCAGCAACAGCTATAGACCTGATGCAAAGATCCATCAAATATCAGATTTCCACTACCCATCATCCTTAACAAGTTTCACTTATCAACCTAATTTTAATCTCATCAACTTTAGTTTCAAATGATAGCAATATAAATATGACTTTGATCTGTAGATCATGTCTACAAGAAGATCAGTGTCTGCAGGGTTTTACTTCCAGATCATGACCTGTTTCTGGATTAATAAAATGATGTGAGGAACATCTTGGAAGTTAGACTTTGAATGTTGGAATACAAAGGTCCAAACTTCCAAGCGCAACTACTGATTCTCAGAGTCTCTGGTTTTGGACGTCTTGAACTTAGATGCCTTCATGAACTTGATTTCTGAGTGTTGAGTGCCCCCTTTCTGAAATCCAGTCTCTGATAAAAAGTCTTAAGTTGGCAACATACAAGCAGACACCCCAAATCTGACTGCTTTCACTTAGCGCACCTAGGACATCCAGTTGGCATCGTGCATATTGCACATTTTTTTCTCAAGGGACAATTTGACCTATATTTGAAAAAAACAAATAATTTTGGAATTGAGAGAGACCCAGTATTTTTTACAGATGATTCTTTTGAAATATTCAATATTGCCTCTGTTGTTCCTTCCCCCCCCCCCCCCTCCCCGAGTTTGGCTAGCAAAGCTGTAAACAGATCCTTAAAAAAATAAACCTCACTAGCAATTTACCCCACAGTTATGCATCTTTCTGCTTTGGAGAACATTTAGCTAAAATTAGATGACAGCTCTATACCCTTAGAACCAGTGTTATGTTTTTCCTCCATTTCTGATCTACATAATTCAAAACAAGGAAATGTTAGCAGGTAAAACTGCAGGGTAAAACCTTTGGCTGCTAGAAATATTTGCATTTATTAGGCTAACAACTGTAAAGCAGATATGCACATCTTTAGACTTCCTCATTCTTGCCTTATTAAAAAAGATCTTTGAAATTCAAAAGCTTCCATGTAAATGTTGTGGAGGTTTTTTTTTCCTTCCCCTGATGCAGATGATTGTACTTGGGTGGCTTAAAAAAACAGAACCTGGAACCAAGCACCTCAACACATCGCTGCTGGTTAAAATCCAGACCTGGTCTGGATCTAAAATTTGGCAATGGCTGAAATGAGGGTCCCCACCATCTCCCTCAGACTCATGAGTTTGAACTTGTCCATGGTATGCGAGCTTGTTAGAGAAAACTGGCTTATCTTGGTCCATTTTATTGGAGGTAAGTGAGTGTGGCACATGCTTACTCACTGATCTTTTTCCAGCTCTGTGACGCTGTGTGCTGTATAAGCAGTGTTTGGTCTGCTGACCCTCTCCATCTGATGCAGGAGGGGGTTATTGCTAGGAGATGGACCACCTCATCCACACCTGCACGCACTGGAAAGCCCATTTCCCCAGGTGCAGGCTACCATGGTTGCTCCTGTGATCTGATGGGCTTCCCTTGCTTTAGGAGATAGGCCATCTGAAGCATGCTTGTGCCTGTATCTAGATCACACCTTGACACCTTCTTCAGGAAGGGTGCCCATTAGAAACTTGCGTAGACTACCAGATCTGCAAAGGTGACTTATTCATGGCAATTTTAGTGTATGAGGAGCTCAAGCACATGAACATGTCAGTGATGAAAAACAATTTACCCTCTATTAGCTGTTGAACCAGGGCATATGCCAGCTCAACCTTCATTGCAGAGGACTGCGTTTTCATGCCTCCATCTATATTTTTCCATGTTACTTACATCTATCTCATGCAAGATCATCCATTTAAGGATGATTAAAATTACAAATGCTTAACAACTGATGTTAACTAATAAAGTATCCCTTGCGGCCTTTTCAAGAAGGTATCAATCCATAACAGAGAATTAAACAAAACACAACCAAAAAGAATGCTTCCCCTCCTATTTACAGAAGAAAATGACTCACAAGGGACAGTTTCTTGTCTTTTCACAATGCAAGGGTAATGCCCTTCATGGCAAACACTGGGGTTTGAGCTCAGACTTTTATAGACTTTGTGTTGATATATTTTCTCATGGGAAAGACTGGACTAGTTCAGACAAGCATCTGTGATTTCTAAGTGGACTGAGGCAAGGCTGAGGAATTTCAAAAGGACACCCCAAGTGAGTTTTAATGCTTCACGGGATAACACAAAGTGACAGTTTTTAAAAGATTTGTTAAAAATTATTCTTATTTTGAAGACAAAGGGAACAATTTGACAATACAAGAGCAGCTAACTTTATTAATCCAACTTAGGGCTTATTTTTCCCTACTTTCTTTTACTTGGATTAGTTTCACTGAACCAGTTAAATTGCAGGAGCTTATTTCAATATGGCTAATGCTCTAAACCAATGTTTGGATTTTATACTAATTAAGGCCAACCCACTGATATTTTTTTCTATAATGTCAAGACTAGTGCCCACAGTAACCCACTGAAATTTAACATAAAAACAAGATAAAACAATTAAAGTGGGGGAATATTTGATTAAGAAACTCATTGACTTATAGAGGAGAAAATTGAAATTGATGGGACAGAGAATTTTTTTTAATAGCAACCATATTTTATGTCCATTATCAGAGTTTCTGGGCTCTGTGTTTTTGTGCTTTAAAAAAACTGTTTAGGGATAGTAACTCTGGGATTTATTACTCTTGTCTTTTTTTTAAGGCTTTTTTTTGTTTGTTTGTTTCTCCTTTTTCTGCTTCCTGTGGTAAAATATTAAAGCCCCATTGAAAAGTCGTATGGAGTAAATATATTGCTAACCAACCAGTGGCTGTTTGACATCATTTAAACAGCATTAATCCTGACAGTTACGCAGGGTGAAAAAACAAACACACAGAGTGTTGTTTTGGTGACAGGGATTAAACGTCTCCTGGGGGAGGTTTCGGCACTGAAGCAGGAGCTCACTGGGAGGGAAGTCTCATGCACTGGAGGCATGAGTGAATGCTATGGCCAGGGGCTGGGAAAACCCAGCACGCAGTGGGGAGAAGAAGGGGATGAGGCCACTCCATAGGGCACCACCAGAGCAAGGAGCATGCCCCAAATTGCCAAGTTCCATGCTCCTGGTTTACCCACCAAACTCAGTGGATGTCATGCAGTGCTCACCTCTGCTAGCAGGGATGGGGTGAGGAAGGGGGTTATTCCCCCTCTCTCCACTCCCTACAGGGTGCTTTCCACTCTTTTAGAAGTATATTTACCCTCCCACATCACCAGAGAAGCAGGGGTGTTTTCCAGTCCTCCCCATGCTTGCAATATAGAGAGAAAGAGAGCAAAGCTCCAACACGCAAAAATATTTAGGTGGCATCTTATGAAATGCAAATGTTAAGAGACTTGCCCAAGGACACAGAGAAAATCAGTGGCAGAATGAGCAAGCCAACTACAGAGTGGTGATCATTGAAGAGTACTCTGCAAACCACAGCTATATGCATCCTACCAGTGTGCCCTGTATACTCACGGTACGTCTGCCTAAGGCTTCCTTGCAACCTTTTCACATGGCTCAAAAAAAAAAAAAAAAAAAGGAGTAGAGGGCAACAATCACACTCAGCCTCCTGTAAATGTTTAACTGTTTGAAAAAGGGAGGGGTGTTTTTATCAGTCTCCACGTTCACTGACTCATATGCACGTTTTCACTCTCAGACTTGCAGTGATGCCTGCATAGACTCCTGTGCAGGATGATTTCTAAAAAAACCACATGTGCAGTGATCCAGGATAGTGTCTTGCAGCTGATCACACTGGCAAGGTAAAAATAGGCCTGGAGAAAAAAGAAATGTAAGAAATAAGCTACCTGATTAATGAGTGCAAGCCTATGAAAGGGTTTCGTTGTTGTTGTTGTGAGTTTGTTTAAAGAGCTTTTGCACTTTCCAGGAAAGGAGGTGGTAAGAGAAGAAACCCAAGGCAAAGTTATAAAGCTTGACCAGATAGAGCAGCCGATGAAATCAGCTCCTTTTTATTTCAGCGTTCATTCTGCTGCCAAGCGTCCTCACCATGGAGTTGGGAGACTCCAGGGCCATCTGTTCAGCCTTTCAGAGACCTGCTTTTCAATAGTGGGGGTCTGTTTTGTGGCATTTCTTCCCAGAGTTACCTTTTTGCAGGGACATCTGCTTGAAGGTCAGCTCAAACAAATGTATTGCCTCTCAAAAGAAAGGCTAACCCGTGCCAGGAATGGGGGTAACTGGGGAGAGTGAGGGACAAGGAAGACACATTTTTCACCCATTTGGTTTGTACCCTACCAGTCCCCTCCCCTCTTTCCTTGGGGCATGTTTCAGAGCTGTGACATCCAGAGGAACTTGAATGCACCTCTTACTTTCAGTACTGCTTACCCCAGGGGTCCAGAAATGACAAGCCAAGCTCTTCAAAATTACAAGATTGGGTTAAAAGCCATGAAAATGCTGTAAAAATTACATTTCAGGGCTCTTTCTCTTTGCCTTCTGTCTTCAGAGACTTATGTTTGTGTCCTGCTCGTTTCAGGATTTCTCTGCAGCAAAAGAAGGTTAAAAATGTATCATTTTTAGTAAAGTGTGAGAGTCCTGTGGAAAGGAGAGCTGAAACTATGAAAAATATCGTTACTGCAAGGTACACTGTGGTGGCTGGCAACCCAGTTTTTGCTCAGCATGAGGAATGAGACGACTTTAGGGCCCAATCCTGGAAGGTGCTGAGGATACCGTGCAAATGCAAAATGGGGATGCTGAGCCCCTCTTCATCCTTCATCCTAAGTGTTCTTCAGGGGTGAAAAAATTTGATCTAGAAGCTGAGATAATACAGTGGCTTTCAGGGGACCTAAGCTCTGTTCAACGGTTCCCATGCTTCACCAGCCAAGGTAGGATTGATCTTAAGTCATAGCTACCTGGAAGGCTGGTGTGTCACCTCACCTGGTCATCATACCTGCAGAGAGACAAGTACCTTCACAGGATGCTTCCAGCCTTGTTAGACTGGCAGATGATGGCTTGCTGTGTGCAAATATTCCCTTCCACTAATCACAGAGGAATCCTCAAAAGCTACTTAAGTTTAGACTCCCACCTTTGTGTAGCTAAGATTAAGTGTCTCTAGGCTGATGCCTTGGAGTCAGCATGGGTATAATGCTCTCTCTCTGGACACAACGACTGTCTGGTCCTTATGGCTCTGTGTCTGTATTGACCTTTCCTTGAAAAACCACAGGTGCTAGTGCCAGAGATGCCCTGGGGGTGGGGAAAACTTCTACTTTCAATAGGGCTGTTGGCAACCTGTGGATACAAAGATTGCAGGAATGCAATAGCAGCGGGGACTTGTTCAGGTCTTGAAAGGAATCAGAAGAATTTTTTCTTATTAGCGTGGTGGAAAAATAGCATACAGATGTATCACACTAACCACAGGGCTGTGTGTATATGGCTGCATGTGTGCACACAGGCAAGCACACACACACAAAAACCTCAACACACATGCCTGTGTAGTTAAAATTAAAATTTATGCTATTATACTACTCTACACTATATGCACACATGCACAAACAGAATAGTTCAGCCATACTAGCATGTCTTTGGTTTAGGACAAACAGATGATAATATTGAGACCTTGCCTTACCAGGGGAATTATAATTCCCTTCTGCAGTCATGGTTGGGAAAAGATTACTGTGCTGGTAGCAAGTTTCCAGCCCTCAACTCCCCAGCCAAGGCGTAGGGGGATCTGGAAGCTGGGGAGGGATTATAGCTACCCAGTTAAGGGAAAGGGATATGTGGAGGCAGGCTTTCAGAGCAGCCTTGAAGTATTTAATCCAGCGCAAGCAGCTGGAGAGCGGTGGTGGTTATCACTGGTGGGGTTTACCTAGGGGGGCCTGCAACACGACTGAACCTCAGTGAGGAGGGAGGCTGGGGGCATGTTATGGGAAGGGACAGGGAGGCACTGGGGCTCACGGCTGAGGCAGGAGTAAGAATACCCATGGCAGAGGGCCACCAGGGAAAATTGTTAAATTTGACAACTGGATCTGCAGTGCTGCTTTGGTGATGGCAGTGTTTGTCTATGCGGTAAGCTGGGCATCACTTTGAGTCCACTGCTGAGGCCAGACCCGTCCATGCTGTTGCAGAAGACTCAGACACGTCTGTCTTGAAGTCCAGAGGTCTCTGCAGAGGGGAAAGATGAGGTAGTGGTGGTGAGGAAAAGCTCTAGCACACAACCAGTGTAGACACAGACCAGGCTGTGCCATGGTCCACCAGCTCCCACCTTGAGGTCAGCTGTTCCTAAGCACAATATTGAACAACACCTAGGCTAAGTGTTAGTGCTTCAGACCAAAAGGCAAAGGTCACAGAGTGTTTTCCTCATCTCATAATCACAGTTTAGCTTGGCTTACAAAGGATGTGCCATAACCCAGGCAGGGGCAACTACCTGCAGCATCTGGGACATGGTGATATTTCCTAGCTGTGCCCTGGAAACTGATGCCAGCTGAGCTGGTGGCTCGGCATCATATGGCTGTGCTGTCTCAAGGTGCAATTTTCTTCACAGCCTGAAGCAGTGAGGAGCAAGGCTGGGTGTCATCTGGATGGGAGGCCACTGAGGAAGCACAGCTGGTGTGTTTCAAGAAAAGTGGCTGGCTGCTGACTCTATCAGTGACCTTTTGTCCTGTAAGACACTATCTAGCTGAAGAGAGATTAAACTAAATAGCTGTAGTCTTCACTTTCTGTGCAGATGCTCTACAGATAACTCTGCTTTCTACCAGTCTCATTGCCAGGTTAAAATAAGCTGAAATACTGAAGCTCTGCTCTAGAATAGGTGTACCCAAACTGTGGTTTTCTTGCTACGACAATATAGGAATAGCAGGTAAAAATTTCCCACATTAGCACAGTTTATTTCACTGTTGACCCAATGCCCTTGGAAAAAGATGCTTCCTACTGAAATCCTCATTGTTTTTATTGGGTGAGGCTTCTGCTTTCCAACCCAGCCTCTTTGCAAACCTAGTTGTGCTCAGTACTCAGGCGTATGTAACATCTGCCAATGCAAATCCTGTTGTTTGTATGCACAAGTCACAGTGGGCTCATGTTAAGGAGATGTGGGTTTTTTAAAAAATGTTTATTACCAGTGAGCTGGCTTTGCTTCAAATGCTAAGTGATCCCTTGCTAAATCCCTCCTGACTCTTCCCTGAGAGGTGGGGCCATTTTATTTTCCCAAGACCTGTTCTGAACCACAGCTGTACAGTATGGTGGTGCCTACTGTATTTCAAGAAATTAGTAGTAATTGTTTTTTCCAAGCCTGGTGATGGTAGGGAAGAAAGTGAGAAGCTGGAGAGATAGAAGAAAAGAAGGAAAACAGCGGACAATAGAGGAAGGTAAGGAAGGGTAGTTGTGGGAATCAACCTCACTGATCAGAAGGCTTGAGTTTTACTTGGGGTCATGATGCTTGGACTTTGGGAATCTGTGGCCTTTCTACAATTAACCTGCAATGTCACATCTTGACAGTGTTGAACTCTGCAAACTGCAATGGTGCCAGATGGACAAATTCACGTAACAAAACAAAAATGCAGAAGTCTTATTCTAGTAAGCGCTGTCTTGGAAGTGGCCACAGAGGACTTGAGGCCTCCTCAGAGCGATGTTTTTTAGTTGTCTTTAAGCATTCCTTCCCTTTTGCAAACACCAGCTGTGCATGACATACTTGTCATTTCCAGACCAGAAATGCCCTTCTTGCTAGATCTCCCTGTCCAGCAAGAGGAGAGGCCAGCTTTCTTCCAAACTATATCCTGGTTGTCATAAGTGGTTGGGATAAGACTCCATGGTCTCAGTAAAAGGATTGTGGGATATCATGGTTCCCTCAATACCAGAGATAAAGGAATGCAAAAGGAAGAGGGAAAATAATTAATTGTTTCATGGTGATGTTCCCAGCAAGGGCATTGGCTCAGGAGTGGCTGATGGTATATCAAGGACAAGGGAGGAGCAGATTTATAGCATTCTGTATATTTTATGGACGAGCCCTCCTTGAGGGTTGGAGAGCAGCATTTTTGACACAGAATTCTCTTCAAACAGGTCCCACCTCAGCCCCAGCAGGGTTATCACACATATTTCTGTTCTTACTGCCTCTTACTACTCTTCAGCAGAATGTTCACTGAGGAACCTCTCTCCCCTCTTCTCTCCATGTCCTACATATGTCTCCTGAGCTTCAAACTCCTTGCCATTCTGTGTTACAAGGGTACAGGAGCTAGCAGAAGCAAACAGGGATCTGTTCCTCAAAGCTTCCATGGCAGATTTAATTTCTCCTAACTTCAAGGATTTGGAGGGCTGAAATGTCATTTCTCTCCATGGACTCTAAAGAAGACCTAAGGAGACCAGCCAAGATGATAGATAACCTTGTAGACACCTTCATCTGGTCAGACGAATCCCATTCCTGAAGTTCCCAATGATCAAATCACTGCTTCCTTTGATACAAGAAAAACAATATTCCTGTAGGTACAGTACTTCTGCTGTGCTCTTAAGCAGTCTCTGGGCATAGACTGGAGCCCTTTCAGGACCATGGGCATCCTTGGAGTCTGCTCATCTTTTCTTGGATGTATGATGGTGCAAGCAAAGAAACACAGAAGGCTTCAACGGCTTTGAAAACCATCTCAGTGTATTTAAACTACTCGAAAATCTGGATGAGATAAACAGCAACCTCTTTATTGCCCATTCTTAACCTTCTTCAGCACTCCAGGGGTTGTGCCTAAGCCCAATGAGGAGTTCATGGTCTGTCCTCCTGCAAACAGCATTGTTCCTTTGCAATCCCTATTCCAATCTGCCTTCTACTTTTGCACATTTTGGTGACTTCAGACTCCTAATGGGCTCTGACAGTGGTCTACCAAGGGATACATTACTTAGTTATGAGTTCCCCATAGTTCTGACTAAAACCACTGGTTTTCCTCAGGAGATGGCTGCTCTGTTGTCCATGTCTTATTTGAATGGACTGTCATGTAAGTCGTCTTAGCCTGGGCCAGATATCTTGCAGTCTATGGCTCAAAATAGGCAGGAAACCCCCTATTCAAACACAATTTGCAATCAGAGAGAGAGAGAGAGACATAGTCCTTGTGCTTTTGCCAAATGAACCACATACTAGAGGGTACAATAAAAACTGATAGGTGCATGGTATAGCCTTCTTTTTTCTCTCTGTACATGAGCTGGCTCTCACTCCCCTCCTTTTAACCATGTTTCCTCCCAGCATTTCACCCTGGCGTGGTGCGCACCCTGGTATGTCTTATCATCTCACTTTCTTTCAAATAGTACGTTTTGGGAATTGGACACTCTGAAAGTTAGATTAGGCCTTTTAGAACTCCCATATATTTTGTTAGCATCATGCAACAGCATTTCAAAACCACGTAAGAAAATCACATGAGAATTATTTTGTTTTACAGTCTGACCTACTACAGACACATCTAGATCTGAGCAGTGTTACCCTCTGACCAGTCAAGTTTCATTGAACAGATGAAGACTGAGCCTAGGGACATCCCTGTTTTGCAAGAGTAACCTTTGTAAAAGAGAGAAGGAAGATCTCAGTTAGCCTGTGATATCACAGGGTGATTTGTCACCAGAGGTATCCCATTCTCACAGATGAGACCCTGAAGGGTAAATTATCTTTCCTGGCAAAAGACATGGGGAGGACAGCAGGAAGAGAATCTAAAGGATGATTCCCTCTGGAATTACATGACTGGCAAAATAATCCTTTAGGGATTAATGAGCTCAAGGCCAAGCCAGACTCATCCACTTCCAGGAAGTCTAACCTGAGCCAGTGGGAGGTGGTGGACTGAGTGAGGGAGCTGCAACCATTTCCATGGTGGTCCCCAAGCTGCAGGCCTGAAAGGATACGGTTTGTTATGTCTTCTCATTTTAGCTCTGTTTTTCATTGGTGTTAGCAACCACATCAGAATTAGCTGAGTTTTCAAATGACGTATCAAGGGGTATTGTGACTGATCTTTAACTTCTATAGAAATCTGCTGGGCTGCATTTGCTCCCACCAGGGGGGAATTCAGACCTCTCACTCACCAGCTTTGTGGGCCAAACTTAGCTTTGAAGTCAACAGCTTTAGAACAACTTCTTTGGCTGTTGGAGTTCACAGAGTACATCTGATTTACACTAATGCAGAGAATCTGGCATCTCACTCGTACTGGAGTGAATGGCTTTAGCCCAAATCTGAATTTGGCCTTTTGACTTTCAAAAATTGGCTGCAAAATGAGGTATCCTTGTCAGCTTTAAGATTGATGCTGTATGATTCCAAGCACGTTTGTCATCTGTTTGCAAAGTGAAAATAAGCCTACAGTTGTTGACAGTAAATGAAGTAATATTTACATAATACAGTCATACCTGTTTCCTGGTAAAGAGATCAATGCATATTTCTTTTTGCAATAACACATCCATGCTGTATATCTTCACAGAGACAATAATATTTGAAGTGAAACATTCATCCAGCTATATAATTACTTCTATTGTTTTCCATTTGCTTTTTGTTCCCTAATAGTTTATTACTAGTGGCCAATAGTCAAAAACAATCCGGAGGGATGCAAAACAGCCCCTTGTTCCAGGTCCTTTCAAAGATATGTTGGTTATTAAAATTACTGTCATTAAGATTGGTGCTCAGAGACTGCTCTCAAAACTGAAGCCCCATTGCTCCAGGTGGTGGATGCACTTGCGATACAAGGCATTGCCTGCCCACAGGATCTTACAGCTGGAAAAAGGCATGGCAGGGACATAGCCACCATGTAGCAGACCAGCAACAAAACTTCCATGAGGTGTCCTGCACCTTTGCCACCTTCCTCCTGGTTGCTCACTTCTGTGCTCATTTTTATGGCCAAATTAGCTATGGTAAAGTGGGTGGTGGGGAGAGGAGATGGGGTGTCTCTGGCATACTCCATGTAACAGAAAACCCTTGTTGTAGCAGTTTGATGAACCCTGCTTGGTGGCTTGTTTGCAATCAGCTCTGGCACAACACAGGTATTGCTGTTCCTACACTGGGGAACTACGGATATGGCATGGGTCAGAGAGGTCACTCTTTCATATTGCCTCTTTATTTCCACAGACTGTCTCTGCCTTAGACTTCAAGAAACTAGAGAGGAGGTGAGATGGGACTCATCCCTTCTGTTTCTCTCAGCTATCTTTTCCTTTGGCTGGAAAAAAACTTTTATTTCTCTGTTGTATAGCATCTTCCAGACCATGTGGTTCCTAAATCACTTCATGCAAATCAATAACAATAAATAAATACTGAGGTGCCTCCACTATTAAGACACTTGTGTGGCCTATCTTGTGTAAATACTGAAGATAGCAATCATGATTTAATAATTGTTTCCCCCTCTTTCCACCTCCATAGCCCTCTATGAACACAGAGCTTCTAAAGAAAACCCTACAGCTATTTTTTTCCCTGCACAACAATATCAACATAACAAACTCTTTAGTCAGGCAAGTTCCCCTCTTGTCTCTTCACCTGCCCTTAAATTTTCACCCTGGTGCAAAATGATGCTCTGAGTCAACTGGATACTCGCCTCCGCCTACTCGAGAGTGGTTGCTTTTCATGTTGCCTCTGTTACTCTGGGTGTCATGCAAATAGGGAACAGCACAGTTACATCCCTAGCATGGAACAGCAGTGCTGCTCTTCGCATCCGTGTGGCTTTATTTGTTCTTAAAACTGAGAGTTATTTGCCCTAGTGCAAAAAGGTTTTGTGGCGCTCTTGCATACCCAGTCTGGACTGGTCAGTGGCTAGGAGAAGAGGAAGTAAATGGTAAGAACAGAGGTAGCAAAGGAGGGCTTCCTGGTAGGCAATGCTAAAGGGAGAACTGGTTTCCAGTTCCACCTAGTAGAACTGGTTCAAATACCCTGGGCTGGCAATAAGGACAGAGCAGCTGCTGTATTTACAGGACCTAGCCATCCTGAGATGAACAGTGGGCAAGTTGGCCAAGCAATCTAGATCTCTGAGATTGGTCCCACAGCCACTACAGACATCCTGTTGGCCAATTCAAAGGTGCTGAAGGAAGACCTCTCAGGATAGATCATTTACCAGCCATTTCCCGACAAATGAGTCCACTTGGCTCACCTTATCATGAACAAGAGGTGATGTGATAAGGGAGGGAATAGCTTTAGGTTGTGCAGATGCTATGTAACCCAGGTTTGAAATGTGAGCTGGTCTCATCTCTCTGAGACATCTCTAGCTATTCCTTTCAAGGTTTCAAATCCCTCTTGGCTTTGGTAGTGGAGAAGCTGTCATGCAAATGGGACCTGCAAACCATGCAAAACTGCATGTTTGAAGAGACAGAGAGTTAACTAGGCCTTTTGTCAAGTCCTGAGCCACAGATACTGGAGATGATGACCTCAGGTGCCCTAATGTGGCCAGCTCATCTTACACAGGGCTGTAAAAATAAAAGACCTTCCTCTGAGTGATGAGAATATTTAGCAGCAGTTCTGGTTTTGTACTTATATCCCTACTCTCTTCCACCTCCCCTCCTACATCCTTCCCTATGCTTGGCCCCTGGAGATGAAACACACCATCTCTAGTCCAAGTCTACCCTGACTCCTGTGCAGCTGAAGGTGTCAGTTAGGACTTGCCTTCTTGCCTCCTGCTTTGCTGTGGGGTAAATCTCAGAAGCTCTCTCTATCAGCCTCATTTCTCTGCCAGGCCTTACAGGACTAGCTACAACCACAACACTGAGGGGGTAAAAAGCTGGACCACCTCTCCCTATCTCATGAGGTGCAACACACCTGGTGTGCTCAGAAGCAACTGCTTGGCTCTTGAGTGGGTTTGCACAAGGGCTTAATAAATCCATCAGGGGCTGCCCCAGCTCCCAGGTGTTTGCAGGCTGAACAGGGAAGGGAAGAATTTGTCTTCATTTTTTTCATTGTGAGAAATGCCGTACAGAGAAATGGAGGGACCTTCTTGAAGTTACATCCTAGCCCAAATCTTTATGCTACTGCCAGGAAATAAGAACCTGAATATCTTGCATTTATATTGATGTATGAAGTACCTTTAGGTCAGGTCAGACATTCTTGGTGTGTTTCTACAACACCTAGCACAACAGGGCTCATATCCTGAATAAACACTGATAACATACTGCAAGCAATCCTCAGTGATGGTATCGAGGTTAACGTGGATTATTTTTCAGCTCTTGATCCTGTTATCTGTGAATGTCTCATCACATGTATTTATATAATGTTTGACTTCAGTTAATTTCTGTCCCGGGGAAGGTTCATTCTTGGGTAGAATTCCCTTCAGGTTTAAGGCATTTAGGATCTTGTTTCTCAGTGCACCTTGGTGGGCTCTGTGTGCTCCTAAATCATTCTGGATGCTCTTGTCAATCTCTGGGGTGGATCATCCAGGTCAGGTAAATTCTGTATATGATTGAAATGATCTTCCTGCAAAGAAGTGCCCCTCTATTTCATTTAACTATTGACTGTTTTTTCGGGTTTATTTGTTGCATTGTTAGTCATAATGCTAGCAGGAAATAAAATGTGCTAGAGAGTTAATTGTACCACCTGTCAAGTAGATGCTTTTTAAGAACTGTGTGGCTCTCCACTCATTTCCCTGAGCCTTTCCTATACAGCATCCTTCCCCTTGAACTCTATCATGCCTTTCAAGTTCAGTATGTACAAAACCCCTTTAAAAGACTGGTTCAAAACATGTTTTATCGTATCTTTTGTCATTTTATTTTGAAAAGCTGAGAAAGATTGCCATGAAAAAGGGAAGGGAAAGAGACTGCAGCAGGGTTCTCTGAGCTGCTCTGCAAACTCTTGTTTTTAATGTCTTTGCATTTGCAAAACGAAAGCTCAGAGCGAGTGTCGCCTTTTGGCCACCAGCTGGAAACATTAGTAGTGATGAGTACCATGGGCAGTAAAATGCTGCCACCCAGGATTGAACAGACAACATCTGTGGCTGTCGGACTGTTTCCATTCAGCCTTTAAACAGCCCAGCAGAGATTTGTGGATGTGTGTGTGAGGGCCCTTTCCTTATCAAAGAATATCCTTGTAACGTGTTTGGGGCTGGGTAATAATAGGCAGCATCGGTGAATGCTGTTTCATTTTTTTTTTTTAAGTGCATGTCTTCTAGTGGGTGATTCATCAGCTGCTGTTACAGAAAGTATGCTGGGAGGCTTGCAGCTGTGGGCTCAGACTGCAGTTTCTGTGTGGTTGCTAGGGATTCTGCATTAAATATCCCAATTCTCTGCACTTAAAAGTAGGAAAAATTGACATTCTGACTTCCCATAAGAGAATGGAATACGTGATTCACAGCCTTTCTTCTGCAACATTAATCAGACTCTGTTTACAGGGAAAAGAGCCAAGGGGAGGGGGTTAGAGCCAAAGAGGTATTCTCAGAAAGCCAAATGGTGATGTCATTTGGGGCAAAACAGTAATGGCAAGCCACTTGACTGGCTGAGATGGCTTGTAGTGGGAGAAAATCCCAGTTAAAAGATGGAGAAGCATTAGAGTTTCTTGGCTGTGCCATTGACTGCCCTGGTTTTACTACGGGTTGTTTATGGAGGAGGATAACAAAGCCGTCAGCTGTGGCAGCGAGCACTTAAAGTTCAAGTCGGGCAGCTGAGTCCTGCAGATCTGCTGTGAGACTGGGGCCTGAGAATTTCATGGTTCACGTGCTGGGCTTTAAATTCCCAACCATTTCTGTGTGTTACATGAAGTTGGTTTGGGGGTTTCTTTCCGTAAGTTTGTGATGGTCCGGTTTTCTCCTCATGGTGGGTCCTGTTGATATGTGGGTTACGTCTTGGGCTGCCGTGGTGCCAGGTGCTGTACATGTGTATAAGGGATTGCTCCTGATCCTGGGCATTTGCAACCCACATGGAAAAGGGAGAGTTGTGATTACCTTTTTACAGATGGAGAACTAGAGGAAATGACAAGGGATTTCCTTGGAGCCGCACAGGAAAACAAAACATACGTGCCTCAGCTGGGAAAGGAACACAACTTTCCTTAGCAAGTCCCCTGGGTTAACTGGGAGATGCTCCACCTGACTTCCTGTGAAACCTCTTTTACAGACAGGCAGCACAAATAATTTTGCAAGCTGAACAAAAGCTGAACAAAAGGGTTTCTGCCCCTCTTCTGTTAGAGGCAATGCTGGGGCTGAATGTGTCAAGGTTTTCACAAAATACAGTGATACTGTCTGAGGACAGAGGCAACAAAAATGTCTGATCTCCATCCAGTCACTGCAAGGGACTTGCAGGAAAATTGGCTCGCTGGTCTTTGGGCTGTCTTCTTGGGCATCCTTCTCCTTGCAAAGTGGATCCTGACTGTCTGCCTACAGAGATGCAGAAAGGAGCCTTAGGAACGAGATTTAAAAAGTCGGACCAGCCCATCTGCATACTTTATACGGCATGGAGATCTCTGGGCAAGCCAGCAGTGAGCTGTTGCATCCACAGATATCAGCTTGCACCCAGCAACCTGAAGTTCCCTTCTCAAGCTCAGGCAAAATAGATCATTACCTACATCAGTAAACTGCAAAAATGACTCTGTTTCCCTGCCTCCGTGACAGCACATCTCCTTTTCACATGAATTCAGATTTGAACTTTGAAGCAGAATTTACTGGTCTTTACAACATCACCTTACATTTTGTTCTGCTCATTTTCTGAGGTGGTCCTTTCTGCAGCTATGATAGAAGATCATTCTCTCTACAAACAGTGCCTCCCCATGCCATTACTTCAATGCCATCAGAAGAAAAAATAGCAAGCATGATTTATAAACTGCTAAAATATCTTGTCTTTACCCTTAACCAAATCATACTTTTGGAGCTTTGAGCCATTTCTAAATATCACATATTGTCTTACTAGAACTATGTTCTGCTGGGGACAGCCAGTCTGGTAAAGAAGGGAAGTTTGTTGGTTGGACCAGTGGAAGTTCTCTATTCTAAGTCAGATCTGTGGTTTAACCTTGGTCTTACAGGGAGAGAGAACAAATAGCAAGCTAACCGGAATTCAGGATAGTTTGATATTATCTACTGCTTCTCTACCTAAGTGCTGAGGACTCACACACTTAGGACATAGGATTGAGGAGCCAGAAAAAACCTGTAGGGCTCTGTTGGGGAGAGGAAGATGTTAGCATATGTCATCCACTTCAAAGCTGTAGCTCTACTATCTAACCCAACATGGATATGTTTCTTCATATGATATTGAAGAGGTTGGCTATTGGTGGTGCAGTAGCAGCTGAAAACACTGTGAATGGTGTGTTTAGCAGTGGCAGTGGCAGATGATTTGTTATACCTCAGTGGCTGATTAAGGGTAAATCTGTGGTAAATCGGAAAGAAATCTATAGGCTCCTTAGCAGGTAGAATAATGGGATGATAATCACAGAATCATAGAATCATAGAATCATTTAGGTTGGGAAAGACCTTTAAGATCATCAATTCCAACCATTAACCTAACATTACCAAGTCCACCACTAAAACAATTAAGGGTAAAGTAATAATTAATGTCATGTTTCCTGGCTTGGTGGCTGGATTATTTTTTAATGAAAGTAAAAACTAGGAATCATTAAGGTTGGAAAGGATCTCTAAGTTCATCAGTCCAACTGTCAACCCAACACCACCATGCCCACTTAAACCATGTCCCAGAGTGCCACATCTACCTTTTTTTGAACACCTCCAGGGATGGTGACTCCACCACCTCTCTGGGCAGCCTGCTCCAATGCTTGACTACTCTTTCTGTGGAGAAATTTTTCCTAATATCCAATCTAAAACTCCCCTGATGCAGCTCATGCCATTTCCTCTTGTCCTATTGCTAACTATGTGGGAGAAGATACCAACACTCACCTCACTACACCCTCCTTTCAGGTAGTTGTAGAAAGCAATAAGGTCTCCCCTCAGCCTCCTCTTCTCCAGGCTAAACAACCCCAGTTCCCTCAGCCGCTCCCCATCAGCCCTGTGCTCCAGACCCTTCACCAGCTTCGTTTCCCTTCTCTGGACACACTCCAGCATCTCAATGTCTTTCTTGTATTGAGGGGCCCAAAACTGGACACAGTATTCCAGGTGTGGCCTCACCAGTGCCGAGTACAGGGGGACAATCACCTCCCTGCTCCTGCTGGCTACACTATTCCTGATACAAGCCAGGATGCTGCTGGCCTTCTTGGCCACCTGGGCACACTGCTGGCTCATGTTCAGGCGGCTATCTACTAACACCCCCAGGTCCTTTTCGGCCAGGCAGCTTTCCAGCCACTCTTCCCCGTCTGTAGCATTGCATGGGGTTGTTGTGACCCAAGTGCAGGACCCGACACTTGGCCTTGTTGAACCTCATACAGTTGGCCTCAGCCCATCGGTCCAGCCTGTCCAGGTCCCTCTGCAGGGCCATCCTACCCTCCAGCAGATCGACACTCCCACCCAGCTTGGTGTCATCTGCAAACTTACTGAGGACGTACTCAATCCCCTCATCCAGATCACGGATAAAGGTATTAAACAAGACTGGCCCCAAACCTGAGCCCTGGGGAACACTGTTTGTGACTGGTCACCAGCTGGACTTAACTCCATTTACCACAACTCTCTGGGCTCGGCCACCCAGCCAGTTTTTTATCCAGCGAAGAATACGCCTGTCCAAGCTATGAGCCACCAGCTTCCCTAGGAGAATACTGTGGGAGACGGTGTCAAAGGCTTTACTGAAGTCCAGGTAGATGGCATCCACAGGCTTTCCTTCATTCACCAGGCGGGTCACCAGGTCATAGAAGGAGATCAGGCTGGTCAAGCAGGACCTGCCTTTCATGAACCCGTGCTGGCTGGGCCCAATCCCTTGGTTGACTTGCACATGCCTGTTGAGTGCACTTAAGATGAACCGCTCCATAATCTTCCCCAGCACTGAGGTCAGGCTGACAGGCCTGTAGTTCCCTGGATCCTCCTTCTAGCCCTTCTTGTAGATGAGAATCACATTGGCAAGTGATAATATAGAAAAGAATAATGGTTAGATGAAAGAGAAGAACAGAGAAGAGGAGTCAGTGTATGGGCTGGCTGAGGATCGCTGAATGCCTCAAGGACGCTCATATGACACACTCACAGCAAGAGGCGGGAGGTCTGGGTCCTATCCTAAACTCTGCCATGAACTCCTTTTATGCTTTTGGTACCATTATTTCATTTTCTCAAACTTCAGTTTTTCTTTAATTCATGGTACAAGAAAATAGTGGGTGGGGAAGTTTAGCAGGTAACAGCAGGCCATTTTGTGCTCTTGGGTAGCACAAGATGCCACTCTGGAGCCAGGTCCTCAGCTGCTTAGCTTTACTTTGATGAAGACAGTGATTTACACAAGTTGATGACCTGGTTCCCCTGTTTCTAGTATGTCAACACACAACCATCCTTACGCCAGCAACATCCAGGCCCCCATTGCAAGCATTTAATAAGTTTAAGGAAGTTCCTGTTTTGATCTTTTGTTATAATCAGTGTTATTACGCATACAAACAATAACCAGAACAATTGTAGTCATCAATGGAGTTATTGGTGAAGAATACAGGGCTTTCCTGCTTAGACACAACTATGAAGAGGACTGTTTACTTAGCTAGACTGTCCTTTTATAGTTACCAACAGGAAATGTTTGCAATGTTTGTCTAAGAAGGCGACTTCGAATTATCCCACATGATCTCTTCAAAGGGATGTGAGAACAGAATGTATGTTTTAAATAAAAACTCACAGCCCTTTTTTCACTTTAAGAGTGAGCACATCTGGTTTTGATGGAATTGCCAAACTGTTGTCTATGTTTTTATGGCCCAGGTTTGTCACATTCTCACCTCAAAATGGAAAAGGTTTGGGTGAAAACCCACTTTTGATTTTTCGTTCCTCCTGAGTTGCTTTAAACATCGGTAGACAGTATGATAAGGCCAACTTGACTCAAACAGCCTCTATTTTCAAATGTCCAGACATCTGCCATACTGAAGACTAACATACCTTCACAGTTGTGGGTGGGTGGAGTGGGACTGGCTGGAGTGGGACTGGCTGGAGTGAGAAGAGGGGACACCCATGATTGTACAAAAACAAGAGCATGGGACATCACGGTTTTGGTCAGCTACAGGAGTGGAGTACAGCGAACTCGCTGGACTGCTACCAGACTAACCAGGATGTCTCTTTATAAACAATAAAGTACCATTGCAAGCATAAATTAGGGCCTAGTTTTGTTTAGGTCTTGGTTTTTGTTGCAGAGAATTATACAACAAACAAATCACAGTTCAAAAAGTCTCTCAGCCTCCAGCTCAGTAAGGTGGTGATGCACACAGAGCAAATATCAGACCCATTTCGATCAACAGGGTTTTGCCATTTAAAGCTTTAGAATTATCAGTTGATACTCATTAATATATGGTGGATGGGGTGAAAGTATGGTAACGTACATAATGGAGAGTATTTATGAACATTAAACTGTGAGTCCTGTTAGCTGATTGCGCACAGGTAAGGATTGGTTCACACACATAACTATACTCTTGCTGTATGGTAGCATTCATAACCCGATTTAAGATTTGAGTCCCATTAGGAGTGGGAAATATTTTTATCCACATTTTACACATGGGGGAAGGGAGGTGGAGAGAGAGATTAAGGGACTTGCCCAAGGTCACACAGGAAGCCTGTGGTAGAACCAGGATATGAACATAGATTTCCTGAGCCTCCATTTTCTGCATTAACCACAACTTCTTCCTTCCTCCCTCGTTTGGGAGAAATGACAAGTTTTCTTTAATGAGAGATGCCCTGCAGGGAACTCAGCCACAAGGTTCTTCTTTGCATGTAGGGAAGACGCTGTAGGCAAGTGATGTCCTTGCACTGAAGCACATCCCTGCAAGTACGTGTGTGTCTGTACCAGAAAACAGTCACCCATGCAGGTATTTACCCCTTTCTCTTTGGCGTGGTGTTTTGCTGGTGCAGGAGGCTGCTTTGGGGTTCTAGGGCTGTGCAACTTGGTGAGTGTGGGCATGCCTGTGAAGACCACAGGCTATGGGAGGTGTTTTTTTCCTATCTGCCCACATGTGGACATCTGCATTGTGGATCTGAGCTGATTGCCTGAGGGCCAGTGAAAGGAAGGGCAATAGGTTAAGTTGGGCAGTTAGATAGATCACGCAAGGTGCAGGTGTCTTCGTCCTGTTGGACCTAATGCTAGTGCTGGGACATGGACAAAATCTTGTAATTTCATGGAAAAATCTGTTACTTGATTAGTGAATTCCTTTCCCTCCATATATGGCAGAAATCAGACTTTCTCTCCCGGGTATCCATGGAAAAGTGTCCTGCAGCATGGACAACAAGGACTAGCAAATGCTTATGCCAGGTGAGCAGTTTGAGTGTCGATGGGTAGGAATGCCATTCCAGCATCTTGTGATGAAAAACCCCATCGCCTCCATCAGAGACATGCTAGGGAAAAATGGGCCAGAGACAACTTATCACCAGGTCTACATAATTTTTGTGAGACCAAGACTTCCTTTAGGTGATGTTGCTGATTGATCTTTCACATAATTTCCAAGGGAGAGGTCCTTTTCCCCTGGGATTCACTGCCATGGCTGTATAGGATAACTAGGAAGAGGTAAGCAGCAGCCCAAGTTTCCTCTATCTGCTTGTGTAACCGTGTAACCAAACCACCATTCACATGAGGGACTTTTTAACTCACATACATGTATACAAAGGGAATTATGCTGTCAGTGGCATCACCTTTGATTATAAAGGACAATACAGTAATAATATGGTATTTTCTTGTGCAGGTTGAAAGAAAAGGACACTCCCAAGAAAGTTTTTGTGGTTATTTTTTGTGGTGTTCTACTCCCCTTCCTATCATATTGCCCCAACATTAGCACAGGGATCAGAGAGAGCCCACACACCTTTTCTTCTCTAGACATGTTGGTAACTATCACCAGCTCACCTCCAAATTCATCCAGGCAAGGACCCAGCTGCTCTTCTTAGACTACTTTTGTGCTGAGCACAGGAACTGTTCGCTTGTGGGGAAAACAGAAACTTCCCCATCTCACCACAATATCATTGCTCCCTATCTATCCCTGTGCTAAACAAGTGGGAATACATCCAGTAACCAACCATAGGGGTTTTCCTTCAAGAGAAACATTGGCTGAAGAAGACTGCACATCCCCAGCAAAGACTGGTATGAGATGCAATCACCCAGCCTAACCCCAGGCAGCAGTGGCAGAATGAGGGAAACAAGGATAGTGTAATGGGTGGCCTGAAAGATCTGCTGGCTTTGTTTCACTGATCTACCATTAGCTGTCCTGGGTAAGATGCTTTTATCTGAAATATTGAGACCAGTTTTTCTGCTCAGTTAATGACAGCGTCCTGACACAGTCTCATAAGCTTAGCATATGCTAAGAAACTGCAAGAAAGTTGTAGATGGTGCTTGAATAGATTTTGAGGGTGGGAAGAATATCAGGCATCCTGTTAAAAATTAATCTCTAGGGCTTTGGCAGCACAGTGTGAGCATTACTTCGGTGTTTCACAGATAATTATGTCTCACAGGCACACCCCATTATTATAATTTTTATTGAGCTAACAAAGATGAACCCGGATACAGGGAAAAAAATATTTTTGAAAGTGCATCCTTCTCTAGTTAGATGTTTGTCTTCCTTTGGTCAAATGTAGCCTTTTTTCCCCTTCTCTCTCTTTTTTTTTCCTTATAGTTTCTATTCTTTTTTCTCAGAAAGACATTAAAATTATTTCTTGAGGATTTTTACGTACTTAAGATCATATTTGAGTCAAAAGTTTAATTTCATGATGAATTAACATACTTCAGGTCAAATCCTTGTGATTTGGGACTCTTAAAAGTGAGTACCTAGAACTAAATCAGCTGCTAAAAATTTTAATGAAAAATTGTGATAGTCTTCCTCCTTTGTTATTCATAGTATCACAGTCAGTTGCATCTCAGTTCTTTGACTCCAGCTAAATACTGTTGTCTTCGATTGGATGTTCTTGTGGATTTAAAAATTACTAACGTGTAAGCATAGTGGACCGTATCTCATTCTAATTGATAACAAATTTTCATAGAGCTGCCAATATGCTGAAACTCTTGCTGAGTCCCCAAAGTGTATTGTATTTCCTTATAACTGTATTCTATTCTAAAAATATATATGTCTATGCATTTGCCATTAGCCATGATGCTTAAAGGATTTGGTCAGCCGGTCACGGTTACGTATCCTGTGACAAAGAGACCACACAAGTTGCAAATATTGATCAGTGCATGGCCTGTGTACCCTGCTTTTAAACAAACCCAGAAGGAGGCAAAATGATTGATAAATATTTTTGACTAGTTGGGAAAGATGAAATCAGGACTTTCTTGAGTTAAGAAAACAAGATGAAAAGATCAAAACCCATTTGTGGATTGTAGCAGTATAGGACAGGCTGTGCTGAGGGCTGCATTTATGCAAATTCCCATGAACTCACATGCACTAAAACCCAACAGAAATCTTCTGATACTACTGCATAAGAGGTCAGCTGCCTTACACTAACCATCTGGGATCTCCAGATACATCTGAAATGAGAAACAGGGAATTTTACCTGTGGGGTGCTTCACCTCAGACCACAAAGGCTAAGACTTCAGTTTCATTGTCCTGAAGCTCAGAGCAGGGCTGTAGCCAGAGAAAGCTCTTCTCTCTCAGGGTGAGTGCAGACAGCTAATGGCTCTGGAACAGCATGCAGCTCGTGGGTAGCTGAGGTGTCCCCTCATGAAGGGCTGTAGTAGTTGATGGCAGTAATCTATAGCTGGAGGGGAGTGGTATATGGGCTGCTGAGTAACTTGAACCTTCAGCTGTGAAGGATGCAAGGTTACAGGGGTGCTGAGCCCAGTGTCTCTGGGCTACCATTTTAGACATCTAAAGATGTCTTATTTAAGATGAATCACCCTGGGTCATACGTCTATTTAGTTCAGATGAATCCCATTTGTTAAAATCATTCATATTTTTGGGTAGATGTGTACATAGCACAGTGTGAAAATATATGAAAATATAGATAATTGCTTGGGTCCTGGAAACAGTACTCCTTTGGGAACATAGGACTTGACCCTACTGAGAAGGAAAACAAGTGCATGGAGCTCTGCTCCTTTCAGTACCCAAACTATTGCTGTGCTCTGCAGACATGCCTGGTGCTTTTGTGAAAATCTGGTTGATTATGATAATCTAGAAATACTAATTATGAAGTCAATTTCCATTCTCCCCACCTTCTCCACAACTCTTGACATCAAGTCAGATTTTGCCTTTTGAAAGGAGCAGATATTTTTCTTCATGTTGCAAAAGATTTTCCAAACTCCACATATATTGTTATGTCTCTCAAATGCATTACATCACACAACTCTTCTGAAAAGTGTCCAAATCCTGCATTAAAACACTTGTGGGAAAAGTTGAAAAAATAAATGGTTTATGTTAAATGGTATTTGGAAAAGGGAATGAAATGTATTGCACCGATATGGTGGAAAGGTAATGTACTAATGGATGCTTTAGTTTTGAATTAAGTGTTATGCTCTCCCTCACTAAACTCCATTCTGAAGTTATGCAAACTTACGTATACCTACCCCCTCATTCCTTCTTTTCCACTGGATAGCATGTAACAGAAGAGTGGTGAAGTATGAACTCTCTGAACATTATGCCATGAAAAATGTAAACAAACCAGGTGGTTTTACGTTAAATTAGGAGAGAATCTGATTTTCCCATATTTCAGATACTGACTTGGAGAGCTCTGGAAAACAGCACACCCAGCCTGTGTCTCATAGCTTGATGGGACCCGTAGTGTAAGCCTCAGAAAGCCATTGCTGCTTCAGTTCAGGTTGAGAGGAAGAACAGCATTTAACGATTCCCTCAGCACATTCTTGTTGAGTGTAGTGGACTTTGGCCAGTGAATTTTGGGGACTATTGATATGAAAGACCTTTATTAATGACACTTTTGTTCTAGAAAGGTTTATCCACATTGTGCTTCTATTCTGTTCCCATGGGCTCCACAAGGCCAAATATTCTGATTGTTTGCATTGGTCTGGGCTTGGGATACCCTGGGGACAACATGCGATATAGTCTTGCGTGCATGCCATGGAGGAATTTTAGGGCCTCTTGGCCTTCATAACATCCTCCAGGACCTCTTAATGTGCTTTTCTGGACAACTCCAAATCTGGAAAGCTACCTGTCTGGAGCATCCCACATATCCCACAAAATCACGTGTAGCTCAGCACTCCTCAGTGCCCTGTGTTTCAAAGGTTTGGAGACAAACCTTGCACATATCCAGCTTTTGCTCAGCATCAGCCAAGTCCAGAAGAAAATGCAATGACTGCCGGACTGCACATCCCAACCTAACATATGACAAAAGTACTCTGCTGGCCTTCCTTGGGCCATCTCCAAAGCCAGGCTTCCAAAGGTCTCATCCTGGGATGGGCATAACTTAACATAACATAAGCATTGCAAACACCTACTGAGCAGTGATGGTGGCTAAGGAGAGGCTTACGGGTCCCAAAGAGGACTTTCGTTCACTATTTATAGTTAAGAGCTCTCTTTAAGGGATGGATGGTGCTGATTTCAAGAAAGCAAGCAATATGACTGCATTTTATGAGCGGTCCTATACTGCTAGCATGATTCACACGTTTAGGGGATCAGGATCTTTAGGGGATTGTCTCTTTGTCCATTTTCAGGTTTTGACATGTTTTAGGCAGAAGTCAGGCATCTCATTGCTCAGGCTGGGCAATTCTGACAAAGCTGGCTTGTTATGAAAGTGTCGTGGTTTAGCCCCAGCCAGCAACCAAGCACCACGCAGCCGCTTGCTCACTCCCCCTACCCCGATGGGATGGGGGAGAGAATCGGAGGAGTAAGAGTGAGAAACACTCCTGGGTTGAGACAAGAACAGTTTAATAATTGATATAAAGTAAAATAGTAATTATAATAATAACAATATAATAATAATAATAATAATCATATACAAAACAAGTGATGCACAATGCAATTGCTCACCACCCACTGACTGATACCCAGACAGTTCCCGAGCAGTGATCGCTGCTCCCCGGCCAACCCCCCCAGTTTCTATACTGAGCATGACGCCATATGGTATGGAATAGCCCTTTGGTCAGTTGGGATCAACTATTCTGGCTGTGCCCCCTCCCAGCTTCTTGTGCACCTGGCAGAGCATGGGAAGCTGAAAAGTCCTTGACTAGCATAAGCAGTACTTGGCAACAACTAAAACATCAATGTGTTATTAACATTATTCTCACACTACATCCAAAACACAGCACTATGCCTGCTACTAGGAAGAAAACTAACTCTATCCCAGCCGAAACCAGGACAGAAAGTTGAGTCATTCTCTGAAGGTACCTGTCTCCCGGGTGATGGTTGGATGGCCAACAGAAATGAGATGCATAACTCAGATGGATCAAGATAAGTGACATCCCACACTTATCTACTGTACACTTAGTTGATTGGGAATTCAAAGCATACAGGCATTAAAAAATAGAAGGCGTCAGTCCAAACTTGTGTTATTGCAGGCTCATAAACAGGCTTTATTAGCTGCTTCTACTAATGCCTTTACTTGTTAATTGATAAATGTTAGTAAAAAATTTGGAAGCTGCAAAACCAGAGTCATACAGTCCAAAAATACAGTAATAAATCTGGAATACATCCTCTAACTTATTTCAGCATAAACAGTATGCTACAAAAGCCATTCATACACATGACTGTGTGTGAGAAATTGGATTGCTTCAAGCAGAAAACACAACACTAATACTATCTGTCTTTATTGGTTAGAAATTTCTAACTGAGAGTTTCAACCTCTGTCCCTGAGATCATGGTGGTCATGGATCAAGGTGACGTGGAAGAAGGGAAGTTGTAACTTTCAGAAATGAACAATCTACAGAAAAATAATAATCAAGAGCTTTTTTGAACCTTGGATCAGAATTGACCATTGACAATTCAAGAATACAAGACATAGTCAGAGAGTTGCAAATAAGAAATGGTTAATTTTTCCCTACATCATCTCTTTAGCAAGCAGTCCAGTGTACATGGTTTCTATTGGCTGTTCTGGGAAAAATTATTAATAAAGTTTTATAGTTGGAGCCTTCTTTTACTTGTTGTAGGCTGCTATCTAATCCATATCAACAGACTTAATTGTAATTCATGCTTTGTTAATGAGGAAAGGAAGTCATTTGCCTTGTGAAGAAAAAAGCTTCATGGATCTGAAGCGAAGTGGCAGACCTGCTGAACACCTTCCAGCTCCAAAGGAGAGTTGTGACTTTTAGTACACAGATGTATTTTAGCTGAAAAATGCTGCTGATAATAATAGAAAACTATCATTATGCCAAAAAAACTGAAGGGATCCCTTTTTTTCCTTACTTTTTGGGTACTTCTTGGGATTGGCCAAATATGGAAAGAAAAGTCCCCAGAGAGAAAATGAAAAGGTTTACATGCTGAAGGGGGGAAACAACAACAGCAACAATGTATTTGATTTGGTATCAATTTTTAACCATGACTCAGAAAGAGTCTTCTTCACTTGTACCTATTGACATCATCCAGAAAGTTTTACTGCTGTCATTGGAAATGAGGATTTCTTTTACATCCCAGTTATGTTGGGATGTACAACAAAGGAGCCTTCCCATTGCATATCCCCAGCCTTAGACTATCTAAAAGTTAGTCCAATATGAATGCAGTCCTCAGTTTTATGGAGAGAGAGTGATTTCAAAGGAATATTAGTTTATCCTAAAATAGTTGTCCTTCATTGTCTTCTAGACATCCCTGCTTCTTTGCCATGACAATAGACACAATGTAGACAATTATCTTAGACTAGATGCCTAAAACCTAAATAGTTGAAGCTATAATCTTATTTTTATCCTTAATTTTATGTACCTTAAGTTAGAGGAAGGAAATCTAACCTATTGTATCCACTGCTTGTTTAAAACCATCCCCCTTGGCTTATTCCTTACTCTGGTGTAGTTCAAGCTTTACCACTGTTAAGGCTCTAGCTAATACTACCCACAGTGACAACGTCTTCTCATTTTTGTTTCATATTCCCTGCTGAAGCTTTGGCTTGGTGCTGCACTGTGCTGCATAGACAGGATCCTCCTTTTAATACCATTGGTAGTGTTCACACTGAGATCAGAGGCTGAGGATCAGGACACCTATGTTGTAATCTTAGCTGCCACCTCCCCTTCCTGGGCCATGGCGACCTGACTGTCTTCAGGAGAATGATAAGGAAACTGAATTTTTAAGAAAACCACTTCAGAATAATGTTGTAAAAGTCCAGATGAACAAATTTTCACACTGTGTGGTTGGACCTGTCAACAATGAAGGACCTTCTCTACAGTACACACCAAGATGGAGTTTACATGCAGTTGCTAGAGATATCAACCTTCCAACATCTTCTGTCCAGCTGGCAGGAGGAATGTGGAGGCAACTATCAAGGTAGAAAGTTGGTCATATGAAAAAAGACAGCACTGTTTGCTGAAGCGGAAAGAATTCACTTGGATTTATTTCTATTTCTATATTTAAGTTAATTTTTCATTCCAGAGCTATTTCCCAACATAGCAGTAATTGCTATTGAGAGCCCATGAAGCACCTGGGAAGGTAAAAAAGATGGAGATTTTAAAGAAACAAGACAACAGTTTCCTTTTATTTTATCTTGTAAACACATTTGCAGCCTAGTTGAAACAACAAAGCAAGACATTTCATACATTCAGTTCCTTAATTGAATGATAGACCAGAGCCTCGGCTGGTGTGATTCTGTATCCTTCCTTTGCACTCAATTTAGTGCGATGGGAAATTCACTTCCAAAACCCATTTTTCATGGTGAACACAGAAACTTTCCATGTAGTTTCTATCAATGCTTCTGCCGCTGCTGCTAACATCATCCCATCACTCGCAGAATCTCCAGCTGCTACAGATTCTTCTGCCATTGTACCTTTGAGCACCCTGCTAGCGATTTCACTATGACTGAGCACCACTTTGGCTAACTTCATTAGCCATGTATCATGAAAAACTTTCTGCCAAGCAAGGTTCAACCCAGTCTTAGGTTTGGCAGGCCACTTGGCTGGTGTGCAGATGATGTTCATCATTGTTTTATTCTGAAAAGGTAATTGCAACCTTGGCCACTTGGCTGGTGTGCAGATGATGTTCATCATTGTTTTATTCTGAAAAGGTAATTGCAACCTTTTTTTTTTTTTTTTTTTTTTTTTACTGGCTTATAATGGCTTTATGATAACCCAGCTGAGTCAAGTACTTTTTTTTCTTTTGAAGAGACTTAACTCACTTTTAAAGGAAGTTAATATGGTTACCCAGGACAACATTTTGCAAATTTTTTAGTGATAGTCTTGTTCATGAATGTACACATTTCCTTTAAGATATATGCCTAAACCACAGTGCATGGACATGAGTCAATAAAGGAAGCAATTCTTGTATGCTTGTATGCATCTATACTGTTTCTTAAAACCAGGCTATAGCAGCAGAATTGCATGACAAGATGCTGTCATCTGAAAACATGAACTGCTCTATAATACTGGTACATAATGTTGGATCAGTGAGGAGAAACCAAGTCTAAGTGGACTCTGTCAGTGCTTGAACTTCAGAATGTCTATAAAAATGTCACCAAGTTTTTAATTTTCAGTAAAAAATTAAAATAAAATCCTTCCCCCTTATTTTTATAACCCCACATTTTCAAACCGAAGCTGAAGGTTTGTTTGGATCTTTGCAATTTGAACACCTGTGCAAAAGTAAGAAAGGGAGGGAGAGGGTGAGAAAAACCTCACATTTTTTTTCTCTCCTGTTTTTTTGCAACTGCCTGTATCTGTATGCAGGTCTTCAAGCAGCTTGAGTATCATAAGTTCTTTTTTTTACACAATCCAGTCTGGCAGATGACTTAAGGAAAATGCACATTTTGGCATAAAAATAAAATTCCAGGGTGAGTTAAAAAGTTTTTTGATGGCTGATTTTTGCCCTGTGCCAGCACTATGTGATGTACTGGCTATATAAAAATGCAAAGGAGAAATTAAAAAAAAAAGGGGGAAAAAAGGAAAAAAAATAATTTGAAGCCTGAAATAATGCCAAGAAGGGCATGTTCTGCAGGCTGATGAAGGGCAGAGCAATCAGAGCTATGCCTCGGTACAGTAAGCAGAAAGCAGAGCAGCTGCACTGTGTTTTACCTCTTTGAAACTTCTAACAGGAAGAAGCCCTGACGTGAGGCAGGGAACCAGTCCTTCAAATGCTGGAAGGCTCTCGGTGTTTTCAGCACTCAGCACTTTGCAGGAGGCACCCACAACTTCTCCAGCGCCCAGCTTACAGAGGGTCTGGCCTGCTGCAGCCTCTGCAGCTCCAGGTTTTCCTGTCCCAGATTCCCCAGTGCTGACCCAGAGAAGATGGCCACAGCTTCTGCTAATCCTCCCCTTCTCCCAGGGTGGCTCTGCAGCTCAGCCAGCAAAACAGCTCAGCATTGGCCCCCTCTCCCTCCTAATACACTTTGGGGACTTCAAAAATTGCACAACAGAAAGAGCACAGGAACCTCTCTGTCATGCATGGCAGTGCTATTAATAATGCCAAGTCACAGCCTAGTGACAGAAAAACACTGAAGCACACATCAGAGGAGATGTGAAATTCAGGACAGCAAAGTGAATTTATAAGCATCCCAAAGACCAAAATATAAGGGCTGCTGAAGCTCTATTTACATGAGCCCAAGCCTTGCTGCATGCAAACACACACATGCACAGACACCCCTACACGCACAGGCTTACACATACAAAGAACATTTTTCTTTTTTTTTTTTTTTTCTTCTTGATAGGCATGTTGTGGAAAATGTGTGTCTCTGTGGGTCTGGTGACATGCAAATGTTTATGTGGGTGTTGAAAAAAAAATTGAGAAGGTGTGAGGCATATATTCGGAGAGCCAGAAAGCCACACACAGGCTTCTATTTATAGCACCCTCATGGTGAAATAAAGAAAACGAACTGCAGCTTCTATCTGCTGTTCCCAACTGAAGTTTGACAAGAGCGGATAAAACCTTTAAGGGTCTCTTTGTAGTTTTAACTGACAACAAAAAGTGATGAGTTAGCTGTTTCCTTTGCGACCCTCTTAAGCAGGTGAAGAAGTCAACCGCTGCGTGAGAGAGGTGGAACAAGCTGACGCTGCCTTGGTGCCTGGAAATACGCTCCTTCCCCTGCAGAGCTTGGGTCAAAAAATAGAAATAGCAGTTGTTCTCAGCACAACGGCCAGACTCTGTCTCCCAACCTGGATTCCCAAACCCAGGGTGAAGCATTCATGATTCAGGCACCTCGGGGTGTGTGGACGTTTCCATTCCTTTCTAGTTGCACCTGTTAGAAAGAGAAAAACAGAGATCCAGGGTCTTAGTATCAGAGTTGAGATCTGAGGTTATGGTTCAAACCCACTGATGATTTCTTATGCCAATAATAGAATGACTGCAGTTTTGCTCTCGCTTTTTTCTTCGATGGATTCTTCTAAAATGGGATCGGCCAGGTATTTTCTTGCTGATGTGATCCTGTTGCTGTATATTATCTATTTTTGCAGCTTTCACTCACTGCTTTCCCGAGGGGACTGATTCAAATACTTTCCTGCTTGAAGCTGAGATATTCAGTAAGTGAGTAGGCATCTCACCACCCACCTCCTTCCTCCACGAAGGCTGGTCTTTGCAGTCCTTGGGCTGGACATTCTTCTGACTCTTACGCTGGTGTAGGACACTGTCTCTTCTTCAGCTCCTCACTTCATGACACCATGCAATCCTCCAGATCACAACACTTGTCTGCAAATCGTGGCTTGTTTCATGAGGGGTTGGGAGCCATCAATTTTCTTTGTGTTTGGGTGGCAGAGGTGGGTTTGGCAGTCAGAAAATGACAGGGTTGGGAGCAGAACATCAAGATCCTGTCTTAGGTCCAGAGTTTGGCCTAGTGACGGTGGAACAACTAACGTAAAGCTAAGCTCTTTTTTTGTCCTCTTTATTATTTTATAAAACATAAAGAACGCAAGTGGACAGAAATATTTTGTGAGTTGGTATTGGTTACAGTACATAACTTTCTCAGAAGAAAAAATATTGAATTATTAAATAGCTGCAAAACTCCATTTTCATGTTTTAAAATGAAGTGTATCAACATTTTTCTTTAAAAGGCAGTTTTGATTCATAATTTGTGTCAGTGTAATTTTAAAAAATAACATCTAAAGGTTGAGAAAAAATGTACACTTGGCTTCATTTTGAATGAAATCAATATTTTTGGAACTAATCTTTGAATCTGTTGACTCACCAAAAATTCAGAATATTTTCATTCTGAGTTGAACTAAATTGAATTTTTATCAAACTCTGCATTTTAAAAATTCAAGTGAACCAATAAACTAGTTATATGTGCAGTCCTAGGATAATATTAAGCAGTGAGTTTTGCCTACTTCTATCTTATCTGGAATTGCTGGCAAAGCAATTATTTTGAATTTCTGTTTCATTCTAACATTTCTTTGTTTCATTCATTCAATATTAAAACTGTTTTGTTTGAACAAACTGGTCACATGGTCCATTGTCTATTCATTGACTGGAACAGAGCATATCTCTTGGGGGTGATCAGCCTTGAAGGCTTTTGATATCACTCTACTTCTCTTTTTAGGAACATGAATGTTTAAAAGCAGTGGTCCTCTTGTGTGGACAAAGACATAGCAAACTAAAGGTACATGCTGGTATGGGCAGTGGCTACAGATGCAGAAATATAAGCTGTTCTGACATTTAACTGCAATTCTTTGAGGACTACTATGCCCAACTGAAATTTTGAGAGCAGTACTACAATTGTTAGAGATCAAATTTGGACCTGGCCTTCTGGTGCAAGCATTACTTCTAATACATTCACTACTAAGAAATTCTTGCATTTTCTTTGGTGAATATTCCTCAGTATTCACTTGAATTTGCGTATTTTCTTCTCTGTCAATAAACTACTTCGATAGATGTTGACGGGGAGAGATCACAGGGGAGTGACAAATGCTGCTGAGATGCTTTCCTTACAAGCGAAAACTGAAAGAGCATTTCTTTGCAAAATTTCTTTGCAAAATTCTTGTTTAATCTTGGCCACTTTTAATTCTGTCCTTATTGTGTTGCTCTCCTTGTGAAAAAATCTGAGAAAATGTCCCACTAGGGAAAAAAAGAAACCAAACCAGAACTTACTTTAAAAGCATAGGTCCTACATAAAACCCAGCAGTAAAACACTCTCTGTTATAGAGAAAACCAGCAAGACCTTTGCAAAATAAAGAAGGTGGAACATGTTCCTCACTCCCACTTTGGTCACGTACGTAGAAGTCAGCGTGAAAAGCTTGGCTTTGCACTCACCTACAGGTCAACAGGGGCAAACAAGTTAAGTCCCTAATGCATGTCAAACCACCGCTGTGGGTGTGGGTGTGACACACGAGGACATTGATTTGCACCATACTTCAGTTACCCAACTGTCTCGTTGGGTAATTCGCTCCACTGCAATGGCATTAGAAGCCTTGCTCAAGGTCCTACCTGCGATGAGACATTGTCCTTGCCCCAGAGAGCTTTCAGCTGTAGGGACAAAGACAGCGAGGGGGGGAAATAACGAAGAAACGATTGCCCAGGGTCATAAAGCAGGCCAGTGCTGGAAAAAACGCATTTCTCTCTCCTTCTGTTGTGCCCATGCTGCCATTGAGGGAGACGTGGTGAAGACATGTCTAGTCCTGGGCTTTTTAGGCACATTTCTGTATTTGTTATTTTAGCATGGTTATGAAGTTTTAGGTCAGGCACTACGTAAGAGTTTGTTCTCAGCCTAAGGTAAAGCACTTCTTGGTGTCCTCAGGATTTTAAACTTGCATTAGGGAAAACATGTTAAAGCACAGCTAAGCTGCTTCAGCTCGCTAATCAGGGCAAAAATACAGGGAGGAGAGGTCCTTCAGTTTTGCCCCAAGGCAAACTCATGGTGAGGTGGGGTTCAGGGATGAAGAACTGACCTCAGAAAATTCACTCCAGTCAAAATAAAATGCTTTCTCTTTATTATAGTTTTACCTCAGGATAACTCAGGCACCCCAGTCATTCTGAGGTTAAGAAAAAAAACCCCAAACCCAGCTTTTTAAGCAGTGAAGGCAAGTCCTAACTGTAGACCTAGCTCAAGGGCTCACCTTCACTTGGGATGCTTGGCAGATCAGCACTGCCAGTTACTTAAATGCATTACAAAAATAATTGTGCGTATTTCTTCAGAGCCTACCCATCTCTTCTCTTTTCAAACTAAGTTCATCTTTGGTGTAAATGAGCAAGGATTTAGCCAATGTATTGATAGAGGGGAAGGTAGCAGTTCCTGAAACAAACTGTCAATAATTAGGAGCACATTTTCTAGAACTACCCGTGCATGGAGGTCTGTGAACTGTCTCTAAAACAGGAGCAAGGAGGTTTCATCGGAAACAGCAGTTCTTCTATAGTCTTCAGGTGCAGCATTTGGACTTTTTTTTTTTCCAATACAAAAAGCCACCCCCCTCCATCCCCCAGCTTGTACTAGATTGAACCAAGCCTGAGCGAAAGCTGGGGCTGGCAAAGCTCCAGCCGAGTGCAGAGGGTATGCTCAAAAGCAGGAAGCTGTGGCAAAGCTAAGTCGCTGAAAAGCTACTGGAGCTAATATATTGTGGTCATGGGGATAGGCAGCAGCATCTGAGTAGTGATAGGAAGACTCAAAAGAACCTTCAAAACAGGCTTGAAAAATACTGCTGATCTTTGCACTTTGACTGGGCTTTTGTGCTCACGGTTATGCTTGAAGCATTTAGAATGTCTTTTGCATTGATGGTCTGGAGCGGCACATATAGTTTATCCCTATGCGCAACGTATGCCTTGCAGAAGCCTCGTTTGCTGCCCGTGCACTGAAACGCAGAGGTAGGCTTTGAAGGTGAAAGGGATGCGTAGGATTGGGTTCATCTGGCAGCATTTGTGACGGCATCTGGGGCAAAGCAGGTCGTAAACACTCGCTGGTGAATAGCTGCCTTCCCCCCCTCTTTCTGTGGCAGTGTGAAAAGCCAGACGTACACTCGTGGATTGACTAATTCTTTTATGGGGTGGAAAAAAGGTACTGGCTGTGAAGCTAATAAAAAACACCAGGTGGTCAAAATATCATGGACGTCCATTGTCCTAGGAGATTGTTTCATTAATTAATATGGACTGTGATGATGAGAACAGGATGCATAATATTGCCATGCAAGATAGGGAGCGAGGAGATGGAAGGGGTGAGGTAAGATGTCCCTTTCCTTCTCTGGCTGCCCTTGGGAGTGGGGTGGGAATGGCCGTGTTTCAGATCTGAAAAACTGCTGCAAGCTGAGATAGAGACGACTTCCACCAGTCTCAGGGGATAGGTAGTTGCTACCAAAACGCTACAGTTCTTCAGAGACCTGCAGCCAGAACATGTGGAGGGAGGGACAAGCTCCTGTCCCCATACCTGAGTTTTGCTCTCTACTGCTCTGTGTGCCTGTGGGTGCCTGCCCTTATAGCTGTCTTTTCTTGGGTATGGCCTGAGAGACTGTTTCACGTGTTTCTCAGTGCCTGGAGTGGCCATAAGGAACCACCTGTGCCTGGTGGAGACACAGATGTAATTTCAGTGGTCCTTACTCTACTGAGGGCCAGAAAATACACAAACATCCAAACACCACTTGTCCCAGTTGTCTGCTTTGTACCGACCTATGGACCCTGGACAAACCAGCCAGAATTACCGATAACCTGCATGCTGTTCTTATGTGTTTTGCAGCTTTTCAGCAGTGCCCTGCTCTCAGGTAGAGGAAACTGTAAGCATGCATCAAGCTGTGTCAAAACCCACTCTCAGATCATGCCCACTGCTTGCCCATCATCTGGGCTATAAACCTAAGGCTTAACCTGTCTAACCATAAGTGCATGAAAGAAGGATCTGGTTGAAGGACAGAGGTAGGTGCTCAGACAAGTGATGAATGTTGGGTGGGATGGGTCTGGACCTAACAGGCCACCTCAGGGCTCTGTGAATGGTGATGCTTTGAGTCTGCTTTGTATCCTAGTGTGAGTCCAAGGCGGTTGGGATGAAAGAGGTGTAAGTAGAGAAGGATGTCACCATCAGCTTCAGACTGGGGCCTTTCTGGGTAGCTAGGCCCTTTGTGCCAAATCTGCAGCCAGCGAGGTGACCAAGGAGAGTGTAGCGATGGAGCTGGTATCGTCAAGCCTCCTCTTACATCCCAACACAGAAGTAGCTTTGCATCAGCTGCGCAGAGTGCAAAACACACTGTCCGGTCCAAAGTATCTTCCATGCTGTATCTCTGCTGTGGGATCACATTCAGGGATCACATGCTCAGCACCACTCTCAGATGGTGAGTGGAGGAGACAAAGAAAAGAAGAGTGAAAATCTTTCTTTTTCCTAGAGAGTATGCTCTGTAGCTTGCCCTAGATGCAGAGTTAAAAAAAAAAAAAAAGAAAATAATTTATGTTGGCCTGAGCTGTGGTTTGGAAAGAGAAAAGGAGAAAAGAAGCAAAACAAAAACACTGGCCCACAAAGAAGAGAAAACAGGAAAGGAAAAGAACAAAACATCCTGTACACAGCAGCCAGGCAGTCGAGGAGGGAGGGTCCGTGTCATCTGCATTCCTCTGCTGAAGTGGGCACAGACGGCACTGATCCAGACTGCATTGCTCAAACCTTTCCTTTCTTCAGGCTTTCTGCTAACCCAGTTGTGTGATGTCTCCCGTTTATCCCTGAGCTGGATCAGCAGGACCAAACGTGGTTTCAATACCTTTCCTCCTCTCTAGATGTCCTTTCGTGAGGAGTAAGAGCAGTGCGGCATTTCCAGGCTGTACCACTCCCGTCTCCTCACCCGGGGTGAGTATCAGGGAGCCCAGATCCCCACTGGGCACTAACAGACATAAGCTCACCTTGTTCTGCTCCAAGATGAGGGGCAAGCACCAAGCCTGAGGCCGTGTCATGCAGTCAGCACCATATTGTGGATGAGCCAACAAAATATATAGACTGAACTGGAGCTGTCTTTGAGCCTAGGCTGAGAAACTTGGGTCTATCTGCACTTGCCTGTGCGGAAATGTCTCTCGTTCTTCATCGCAACAGCTAACCCAAGAATGAAACTAGTGTGGAGACCTCATCGTTGTCTCGCTTCAAGAAGGAGCTAGTTTGCAGGGTGGGGTAGCTGGGATGGGTTGGAGAGGGAGGTTGAAACCCATGCTGTTTGTGCTGTTTATTCCGAGGCGAGGATGCAGCACTGTGCCAATAAAGCATCTTTCAGGAGGCCTGAAAGGTAGGTGTGATCAGTAGTTTTGATTGGGGGAAACCTCTCCTTTAAGGGATCCTTTACTAAGCCCAGTTAAACACTAGTTAGGTGCCCCTCTCTTGGTCATTGTTTGTGTGGTCTTGCTGAAGTGGATGTGATTTCCTCCAAACCCCATAAATGTCACTTCTTAATCAGTTCCAAAGTTACTGCCTCCTCCTCCACGCAGGCTGCATGCATGAATCTATCACTGAGTGGCTGGAGCTAATCCCCTCCCCTGCCTCTCCTTCTGAAGAGGGTAAAATTAGTTTTTGAAATAGGGGCAGAATATTTCCAATGAGTGGTGGACATGGTCTTGTAGCTGGGAAGTCGGACATGCTACTTCTGCCCCATCACAGACGGAAGGGGAGGACAGACACTTGATGTATCAGCAAGAGGCAAAGACTGAATGAATTCCCGAAAAGCTGATACTCATAACATGTTCCTTGAGGTTAGCTAAACCAGCACGAAAGTGCACACAGCTTCTTACGTGACTTCACCAAACTATGAAGTACAAGAGGTGGCAGCACATTCAGCTTCTCCCATGCATTTTGCCTTGGTTCTCCCTCTAAAAGTATTCCAGGAGAGTTGTTTTCCTCTGCTTTTCCTGTTGAAGTTCTCTCTACTGAAATCTTAGAAGAAACATGTTCATTTAAGAGCAGAGGTAGCACATGCAATTTGAACCAGCTTCCCCATCTCCAAAATTCCTTAAACTTGGGAAAGAAATTTTTAATGATGCATTAGTTAGTTAGGTGCTTTAAGAGGTGCTGCCTTCATACAATATCATGTACTATAATTCCCTACTATCCCTTGTCCTCCCATTTCCACCTCCTGCCATCCCATGCATTCTCTTTTCCAGCTTGTTTATTTTAGAGTGCAAAGCTACTTAGAAATATTTATTTTTGGATCAGCTACTGATTCACTTAGTGACTAACTTATTTATCACTTGATGTCTCACTTCACCTGTACATTAAGAAGGATTAATAGTACCTGCTTTTCAGGGCTGTTAGCAGTCTAAATTAATTCATGCTTATAATGTTTATAAAGAGATTTGAGATCCTTGGTTACTGCAGGCTAGAGAGCTGCAAAGTATCTTATTTGTACTTAATAGTAGAGGTATTTTTTGTAACTTTCCATTATAAAAGCACAAGAAACCTTGCAATTAGTTGGAGAGCCTATTATTCCCAGGGCTTAGTTTATATTCCAGTTCAGATACAAGCATTTTGTCTGCATATTTTTTCCCCTGATGTTTCAATCAGAGTTAATGTCCTGATCTCCTTTACTGAGAAATGTTAGATGGTGGAAAATGTGGCAATGAATATCACAGGGTGGATAACAGAGGTGTGCAGTGTTGTTTGGTGCTCTCAAAAAGCTGATGTGCTCTTCTTCAGAGGTGAGTGCTTTCTGTTGTTATTTGTGCTAGTTTTGGCTGGGATAGAGTTAATTTTCTTCATAGAAGCTAGTATGGAGCTATGATTTGTGCTGAAAACAGTGTTGATAATTCAGGGATGTTTTAGTTACTGCTGAGCAGTGCTTACACAGAGTCAAGGACTTTTCTGCCTCTCACCCCACCCCACCAGCAACTAGGCTGGGGGTGCACAAGAGTTTGGGAGGGGACACAGCTGGGACAGCTGATCCCAACTGACCAAAGGGATATCCCACACCATATGATGTCATGCTCAGCATATAAAGCTGGGGGAAGAAGAAGGAAGGGGGGGATGTTTGGTGTAATGGAGTTTGTCTTCCCAAGTAACCATTACACGTGATGGAGCCCTGCTTTCCTGGAGATGGCTGAACACCTGCCTGCCGGTGGGAAGTAGGGAATGAATTCCTCGTTTTGCTTTGCTTGCGTGCATGGCTTTTGCTTTGCCTGTGTGCATGGCTTTTGCTTTGCTTGCGTGCACGGCTTTTGCTTTACTTATTAAACTGTCTTTACCTCAACCCACGAGTTTTTTCACTTTTACTCTTCTGTTTCTCTCCCCCATCCCACCGGAGGGGAGTAAGTGAGCAGTTGTGAGGTGCTTAGTTGCCGGCTGGGGTTAAACCATGACATATTACTGCAAAATATTTAGCCATAAACCAAAAAGTTAGATTTAACATTAGAATTTGTGACAGTATTGTGCATTCACTGGAAACATTTTGTTGGCACTGTGGGAGATTGCAGTGAGTCTATCAGGAAGAGTGAAAGGACAGCAAACCAGGAGAAGGCACAAGGGGAGTGTCTCTAAATGAAACCTGAAAACAGTTTGCAATTATTTCATGTATACTGAGTAATCTACCAAATGACAGTGCCAGTGACTACATCTGTTACTGATACCACATTGCTATGCAAATATTACTTACAGAAGGGGTATATTTGGACTTGAATATCAGTATGTGGACAGATCATCAGTTTGGTTATGCTAAAAATAGCTCCACTGAAATCATAGAATCATAGAATTGTTTAGGTTGGAAAAGACCTTTAAGATCATCCAGTCCAATCATTAACCTAACATTACCAAGTCCACCGCTAAACCAATTAAGGGTAGAGTAGCAATTTCATGTTTCCTGGCTTGGTGGCTGGATTATTTTTAATGAAAGTAAAAACTAGGAATTATTAGAGACTTTTTATTCTGTTGCCTTGTCTCTTATGAATGGACTTGACTGGTTTGTGTAACACAGAAAATGCAGTTTTGGGGAAAATAAGTGGGTGGGATACCCCTCACAGTAAAGTTATTGGGAGTTTTGCCTGTGATGTTAATGGGTGTAGGCTTTCATCCTCAGTCTTGTTGCCACTGGACTGATGGTCACATTTTAAAATCCAGCACTGTGGATTTCTGTGTTTGGGAATCTCTCAGTGGAGGAGCCAAGCAGGGTGGCAAAGCAGTTGATATATAAACTAGATGGAGCAGAGAGAGAAGTGGGGTTTGTGCTGCCTGATCCAAGGGCACTTCCACACACCCGTCTTCTAGTATCATGTAGAAGAGCTGCAGAGTGTGAGATGAACCAGTTGCTGACAGCAGCTGGGGACCACTGCATCTGCCCTCAGCCCTGTCTATGGGAATGGTGGGAACTGCTTCCACAGTGGCTATGGCCACCTGAGGGTCTCCCCTGATGGGAGAATTGGTGAGCTTTTTGATCGCATGCATCCAGCATCACAAAACACAGTAGCCAGAATATGGCCCAAATGAGGCCTCCCTTTGACAAGAACTTTATTTTCTGGACTTAATGTGTTAGCTGTTGTCCTTTTTTTCATCTTGGCAGACTGCAATAATTATCCAGATGACATATATAAGGAGGCTACGAATTATTAACAATTAACCCAGCTCTGGAGTCACTGCCAAATATTTGCTGGTTTGTAGAGGAAGTCTAAGTGAGTAAACCATGCTGAATGACAATAGCTCTGCTTCCCAGCCAGACTGAACAGCTCGTAATGTAACTCAAACATTTCCTTTTTCTAAGCTTGCTTATAAAAGAGTAGACAAGGAAAGGGCAAAAAGGACATTTAGAAGAACACAAGACTGGAAAAACAACCACTGATGTAATGTACTTTCTAAATTCAACATAAGGCATGCACTGTTGCAGACATTTAAACAAAGATTAAAATGAAAACCAAAACAAATAGATACATAACTTTGTCTACTTAGTCTTGAATACTGAAAGAAAAAGTGTGAGCAATTCCATGTTGGATGTCTAGGAAATATTTGCCTTGTACTATGCGTGTCCAGAGTCATCTCTGCTCCTGGTAGAGAGAAACAGCAAAAAGTAGAAAAGTTGGATGAGATAGAGGGCATAGAGCTGTGCAGGGGAACCAGAGAACCACAAAGCAGAGGAGCAATAGAAATATCATGGACCTCTGGTGACCATCTTACGTGGTCCTACAAGGCCCAGCTGAGATGATGTCTTCATTGTGCAAACACACAGTAAAGGGGCTGGGCTTTGGAAAGGGCTTAGAAATTGAATCAATAGGATAGAGAGAGGAGGATTAATTTACAACCCTATTTCACAGAAGGATAACTAAAGTATGGAAAGATTAAAGCCTCTTTGCTGCCTACTCTTTTCCACATGTCTAATCTGGCCTGTTCACTGACACCACTTATTGCAGCAGAGTTAAGTAGATGCATTGGTGTTTTCAGGATTGGGACCTATGCAATATGCCCAAAATCACAGAGGAAGTGTGTAGGAATAATGCCCTCATGTCTTGAGTCCCGCATCACTCTCTCAACCACAAAACCATCCTTCCTGTCTCTGCATAAAGATAGAGCTGACAGAAGTGATTTTATGTACACATGCATATATGCAGAGTGCCTTATAAGGAGTACAGGCACACTAAGGTGAAAGTTTCATTGGAAATCACATAAACTCAGTAAGTCTCAGAGCGATTTTTTTTTTTTTTTTGTATAAAGCAACCTTGTTTTTCTCTTGTTTCTCCTCCACCAACTTTCTCCCATTTCAGGCATCACAACAGTACTTGCTTATATGAGGTTTCCAACCACATTTTATGGAATGACAGAAAAATCACATGAATCTGAGCTGGAGCAAAGCCATAGAGCTTGATTTCATAATACAAATCATTACAACTTTGGTGCATCTGGTATGAGTCACTGGTATATTTCATTGAATTTCTTTGTATGTGAAGTGAATCCTCTTCTCAGGGAGGGTCCAAAGCAGAAACAATGAGAAATTGGTCCTCCCTCTGCCCTGAATGCTCAGGTTCAATAGGAACAATGACAACTTTATCAAAGTTACCCAGCAGACTTTGGTTAGAGTTAGTAGAGCAATTCTGTATTCAACTAGCACACAGCTGGGCTATGTTTTCAAATGGTCTTTAATAGAGATCCTTATGAAATTGGTAGATAAAAAGTTCAAAGCATACAAAAGGAAAAGGTTCCTCTTTTGCTGTGTCACTGAGCAGTGGAATTCCTTGCTGTGAATTGTCTGGATACTAAAAAGTTTACACGGATTAGATAAACAATTGCACAAATCTGTGAAAGAAAAGATCATCTGGGGCTGTGGATTACGAAGATTTCTGGCTCAAGAAGCCTCTGAGTCACAAGAGGCTTGGATGAGGGAAAGAAGACTACATTACTGAACTCCAGGATATTAGAGGTGGGCTTCCCAGAAATGCTCAGACTTGGGCTGTCTTTCCACTAAGTTAGTAAAAGCTGATACCAGTGAAAGTAAAGAGAAACCAGTGGACAGGGTGGGCTGTTCAGTCATCTAAAAGGCAGACAATGCATTTAATTTTGTTGGGTAGGCTTACTCTTTGTTCAATGGGCAGATATAGGCACCTCTGGAGACTGATTCATCCCTTCCTAAGGCAGAAGTCTAAGATAAGTGGGGTCAATCACCCACTGTCTCAATTTATGACTTTAATAGAAGCCAGAGTAAATAATTTATTTGGGATGTCTAGGGTAGGATTCAGTTAGAGATTGAAATTTTGGAAGTCTACATGTGAGGTAGGTGCTTTATCTCTCTTAAGAGGTAATGGAGATGTAGTAAAGACAGTCTGTGGAGCCTATGTTTCATTTTACTCTGCAGTAGACAGATTTAGTCAGCTGAATACCTCTAGGTTTGCAGATTAGTTGGTGTTTATTGCTGTCTGATCTATCCTAGTATCTGTCCTCACCTCCAGCAGATACCCTGGCTGCAGGTACCAGGTCATACCTGCCATATGGAAATCTTGGATATATTAGATCATCTCAGATGACACTAGATGTCTATGTTCAGGCAGCTGAATCACATCCCTGCTCTCCATTTACTACAGTGAATTTACACATGCTTCAATTCAGTTGCCTCAAAATGGTGCCTAGTACTCTTTGAGGTGCCTTATGGGGCTTTTTTTGTTGGTTTTTGAGCATCACTCCAGAAAGACATGGGCTTCCCACGGGTTGTGTCATTTCTACCAGATGTATGGATGGCTTGGGTAGCCTACAGCTTCTAAAATTATAGTGGACATCTATGTGTAAGCAACTGAATTAAGCCCATAATTCACATATAAACATCTACACACAGGCATGTAAATTTGTGTGTCTGCATCTGGAGCTGAATCCCATTTCTACCTTCTGGATGACCAAACTGAGGTAAGATGAGTTCTACCAAAAATGATTTTGAAAATTCCACCTTAAGAACAGGAAGAGCACAACAGTTGGTAGGAGCATTCAGCATGTTCAGCAAGGAGCTCTTCCTTTTTATCTCTTCTCCCAGCCTTTCTTTCTCCAAAAGTCTTGCTTGACAGCAGGTGTAGAGCTCCAGCTCCTTAATGAGGGGTACTTGTTCACAAAAGACCCCTGCAGAATTAGTAATAAATGTCTCATGCCTACAAGTAATAGTTTTTACTTGTAGAAATTCATAAACTCTAGAGGTCTTTTTTTCAGAATTTAGCATTTCATAATAGCAGAAAAAAAGTTTCTTAAATTTGTAACACAATAAAAAAAGCCATCTGCTACTTTACACTAGCTCTTGGTACAGTAAACAGAAAGTGGCTTTTAATCACCAGTTGGCCATTAGTTTGACAGACCCTCTTCATCACAAACCGCAAGTCACTCTTACATACGGAAACAATTTTGATTTTTTCTTAGGAAGAAAAAAATCCCTGCTGTTTCCAAAGATCTTTGACAGTTAGGATGGCTTAGCTCAAAGCTTCTCAGTTACGGTACATTGACATAGATAGGCACAAATGGATGAAGCTCATTTTGCCTTTGCTCCAAGCTGGCTGGAAGCTCTGAACTGGAAGCCAGAAATCATGTTAGGATGGAGCTTTACCCAAGCTAATAAGATCTGTTGAAGGCATATGCTGAGAAGCAAGACATATTAGTTTGGGCAATGCATCATTTTCTTGCAGTTACAAAACTTTCACACAAGGATTCCTGGTCCTGTGTACGCATGTCCAGGTGCCTTCAGCTTCACTAATGGGGGTCTCCAAGGAGAAAGAAACATTAAAATTAGCCCAAAGTCCACCAAGAACTTCTGCTGACATATTAAATGGTGGGTCAGGCCCAAAGTCAAAAGGGCTTAGGTTGTTCCCTCCTTAAAAAGATATACAGCTAAGGCTTAGAGGAAAACATCATTCTAGAGATCCCTATCCAGCAGATTTTGCTTTATAGCCATTGACTATTTCCATTTACTCTCCAACTGGCTCATAGCACCAGGCTGTAGGAGACAAGGTGGTCATCAGGGCAGCCTGCCTGTGCTCTGCATCACATGCAGAGATAATGATGTCATTTGTATGCCAGAACATACAATGACTCAAGGCTTGTTTGCTTGTCTCCACTGAGTGATAATCCAATACAAAGCCCCTGGAGATTTCAACAAGCCTCACACCCTTGAAGCATACATCTGAAGAATGCTGCATGGTCTTTCACATGAAACGTTCACCTATGTGCTTTGTTCATGCATTGCAAGGTAGGATGTGGAATGGTCTCATGCATCCCTGTGCACGTTTGAAGGCTTCAGTACTGTGGAAACAGAAGCCCAGCCACGTGAGCAACACTTCTGAGCTTATCAAATACTCTTACTTGTCCTGGTGTCCAACCATTTGGTCTTTGCAAGTCCTCAGAGTCCTCATGGAAAATGTTTTAAACTGCATGTCAGTTTTTAATAATGAAAATAATTTGAAAGAATGCATACATGGGGTATTTTTTCTCTCTGAATATTGATCTAATCAAAATAAAGCCTTGAAATGAAAATGCCCTTTCAATGATAATTATGGTCCTGAGGTCACAGTTAAGTAGCAGGACATCAACAGTTAATAATGTAGAACCTGGTTCTTCCTAAATTGGTGTGAATTCATAGTAAAGCTAGGGACATCCAATGCATGATACTGATGTGAAGCCAGCATGAGCCAAAGTAGAATCAAACCTCTAGTGAATTGTCATTACTCTGAATTTCTCTGATTTCTGGCAGGTTTATGGCAAGGTCTTTACAATATTTTAACTTTGCATTTTTGTATATGTGTATTTAACGTCCTGTCTACTTGAATGTTGCATAACCACAGTGTGTTCCCCAGGGGCATCCCTCCTACATATACTCAAAGTTCTGCTTAATGTTTCACTTGGATTTATTTAAATCTTTTATTATTACAGTACTGAATGAATACTTGCATTAAAACCACTTGTCCCAGTAATTTCACAAAAAGGGTTTATACTTTTTTTAAATTACTTCATCACATGGGGGCATTGACACTATAGATACAATTCATTGCTGCAGAGATTCTGAAAAACTAAAGTTTTGTCTACCCACAGATTTGAATAGTCTAATTAAACACATATAAACCCAAGCATTGTCAGGTCCTACATGAACACTTAAAATGTTAGATAAAGCTTGTATTGATTAAATTTTTTTGGGAGAAAAAAGTCTTTTGAAATATCTTTTCTGATGGACCAGTTTTCTGAATAAAATGGAGAGTATTTCTGAAAAACCTGACAAGATCAGAAGATTTAAAACACTTCACAAATTGTGCTCAGAACCTCTACAAAACAGAAGTTTTAAATTTTTTCCCCCAGCTTGGCACAGAAAATATAACTACACTAATTCTCAGGTTGATTTATGTTATCTTGGGAAGGACTACGTGGCTACTCCGAAGTCTATATATTTTAGTTGATCAAATTTGACTAATTTCATCTATTTTGTGTAGATAACGACCTATGTACAGACGGAAGTCTTCTTCTGGATCTCTGAATGCTCCTGGGAGGTCCTATGATAATTCTTGGCAGATTCCATCAGTACAGACAAAAACACTGACAGGTCAAGATGTTCTTCGGCATATGAGAGTCATTGATTTGGCTCCTTGTTCCTGCCATGGGACCTCTTTCCCTATCACAGACAGCACAAGGCTGTGGTTTCTGTACTGTCATGAGACATAAGTAATATACATGGTTAACTGGGGAACTGGCCAACTGCATCTGGGGTTTTGGGTCCTGGGGAGGGGAGGAGAGCAGCCTGGGTTGGGAAGTCTGAAAGGTTTCACTCAGCAAACTGGGTTACTCTCATGTGTTATTTTTTCCCTGTTATCGGTCTTTAATTAAAAAAAAAAAAAGTCTAGTTTCATAAGAAAACACAAATTGTTCAATTTCACTGTCAGTGAGCTAGTCATTTATTAACCTGCTAATTCAAATTAAACTGGGGGAAAGGAGGGAGGAAGAGGAACAGTAGCTCAAAGATATTATATTCCTACAAAATCTGAGAAAAGAGTTTGACAAATCAATGCTCTCACCGAGAGATTACCTCAAAGAGAAAGGCATTGGTATAAACTCAGCAATGATATTAGGTACTGGAGAACTCACCTAAGTAGTAGAAGACCAGGCTAACATGTTTTTTAATTTGCATGGGCCTAAAAGGGAAATATTCTTAGCCCAAAGAGAGTACATGAAGAGCAGTGCTTTTTGTATCACTTTTAAGCACCTGGTTTTGTTCACTACTGCAGAGCAAAATGATGGTTTTGCCACAATCACTTGACACCATCAGAAGGACAACAACATCAAGTTATACTTTAGAGTGATCCCCTCTTCCCAGGTTGAAGAGGGTCAACCTCTTCAACCTAAAGGTCACGCTAGATGTCCAGACCCTCACTATAATCAATGGGGAGCAACAAGCACTACCCCAGGATGATTATCCCGTCCTAAATAAAATGGCTGAAAGAGGTAGGCTGACTAACTCTTCAGGGGTTCCATGTTCTCCACTGAGTATAGGGCAATCCTGTGTTGCTAGCTTATCCTAGAAAGCAGCAACTGAGAGGAACCACATCGTGGGTAATTCAAGACCAGTGGCTAGTTCTCCGCATGACATTGCAAAAACCCCTGGCAGAAGGTGACCTGAACTGTCCACCACCACCTTCACCTGTGCCACCATGGAAGGTGTGACAGCTAAATTAACCACTGATGTTAACTGGTTTTTTTTGTTTACAGCTGGGTGGAGTCTCAGCATACTGGGAAGAAAAGGGCTGTTCTTGTCCAGCCTAGCCAAGATAAGATCCCAGGGAGAGGGTTCACTTGTAGGCAGAGGGAATGTAAGGTGTGTTTTGAAAAAGCAGTTTTCCACTCCAAACTCCAGGTCTCCACTGAGCCAGTCATTGGATTTCCCAGCTGCTCTACTAAAAATAAATTGATGAAAATGAAAACTTTCTCTTGGCAGGGATTTTGACAAGTGTCTAATACAGACCTGTGCTGATGCAGTCAATGAGTAATAATATCAGCATAACCAGCTATGGGAGAGGTTTATATTTTTCCTTTTTCTCTTTCCTTAGGAAGGGGGAGGGCTGCACTGTAGCACATTATTTACAGTACAACATGATTCAATTGCCAGAGGGGGGAAAAAGTCAACCCATTGTTCAAGGACTATACATGGATTGAACATTAAGAAGTAAATTTCCCTGCCTGAAAAACGTAACCCCTCCTCTTTCCTTTTGGCACGGCTTCATCTGTAAGCTTTACATCTGAAACTTGCTTTCAGAAGGCAGATCAAAATCCCTACTCAGGTCAGACACAAATGAAGGCCATCTTTGCTGCATCCTAAAGAAAGAATTTTTCTGCCTTATGGAGTATGATTTTCTATTATTTTTTAAAGAGCAGATTTGTTACAGTTATAAAGAAAGCTGCAAGAGTAATTGAAGCACTACTGCGTTACACCAACTCAGAATCTTGCATATTTTTCTTTAAAGTCCCTTTGACTGATTTTTAAATGTGACTGATGTAAACCCAAAGAAGAACAGCTACAGCTGCAGTGGGGATGGGATGTGCTCGGCCTCATGGTTGCCATCATGTTCTGTGTCAAGGCCTTTAGGAGCTGCAACAAGCTGGACTCTCTACTAACTATTGAGATGCACAGCTCATCAGGCTTGGGTAGTCATCCTTAAAACTGTAAAAAGTAGCAAAGGGAAAATAGTAAATACAAAAAGTAACCTTGAAAGCCTGGAAAATATTTAACAAGCCTTGCAGTTCTCATGTTGTGAGAACATGCATCAGCATGCGCTGAGGACAGACAAAATGAGATCTCTTCTGTAATTTTGAAACCCTTTTGGAGGATGAGGAAAAGTGTTAGAAAACTTTTGTTATACAGCTTTCAAAATCAAATTATGACTGACTTGTGGCGTACTTTGTTGTACAGAGTAGTAGAATAGCTGAGTAATTAGTTGGAAAAAAATATTTTTTTTTTCCATCACTTTATAGACAGTGTGAGTCTGCCAAAATGAACGAAGCATAGAATCATAGAATCATAGAATGCTTTGGGTTGGAAGGGACCTTTAGAGGTCACCCAGCCCAACCCCCCTGCAGTGAGCAGGGACAGCTTTAACCAGATCAGGGTGCTCAGAGCCCCGTCCAACCTGACCTTGAGTGTTTCCAGGGATGGGGCCTCCACTGCCTCTCTGGGCAACCTGTGCCAGTGCTTCACCACCCTCATTGTAAAAAATTTCTTTCTTACGTCTAGTGTAAATCTATTCTTCTTTAGCTTAAATCCGTTATTCCTTGTCCTGTCACAACAGCCCTTGCTAAAAAGATTCTCCCCATCCTTCCTGTAGGCCCCCTTTAAGTACTGGAAGGCTGCAATAAGGTCTCCTTGCAGCCTTCTCTTCTCCACGCTGAACAACCCCAACTCTCTCATAGAGAGAGTTGTATCATAAGCAAATGTTGATGTACTGTTGAGGTATAGCTTTCTGAGCCTGGCTGCCAATTCCCAGAGAACGCTGATAAAATATCTGTCTAGAAATATCCAGGCCTTGCAGTAATAGCTCACTTGGTATTGCATGTCATACTCACTGAATATTTGCAAAAATGGTTGCGTGAAGCAAGCATTTGTTGTTTACATAGCCATTAATGAACATTTCCAGATTTATTTTTCTTGGTGTTGCTCTCTATAACTGAATTACAAGTGCAAAAACAAGATTGTGGTCATATCATGTTTAAACAGGTAAAGTTTCAAACATGAAGCCACATCTGTTATTCAGCACCATCTTCTAAAAACGTTAAAAGATACCCTTTTGAACTTTGTGGTTATTTTTGTCAAAAGACAAAGCTTCTTCAGGCTGAATTTTACTCTGAAACCAGGGTGTGAGTAACAATTACATTGCTTTGTGTGCAGCGCAGTGTTATTGCTTGCTAATCTAGCAGCTCAGTGCTAGTGTTTAAGTGGTAATTTCATTTCCTCTTTCCTTCTCTCCCTTTGCTTCCTTCCTCCCATCCCTGGGCACCACTGGACAACCCAGTCCCTTCACTTGCTGAAACTCACTGGACCCTTTGCTGAGCTACTGCTGTTCTGTAACCTGGCAGAAAACAGCTCAGTCGTATTGCTATGTTAGTTTTCTGCCGGTTGAGAGAGCTGATCTGGCTCAGAGAGGGAACTGAGGTGCCACGGGAGCTGATGGCAGTAGTGGAAGGATGTAGGCAGAAGAGAAAGAGAAGGAAGGGAGGGAGGAGTGAGACCACCCCAGCTATGACACTTAAATTAATTCAGTTGTGTTATCTACCTGCATACTACGTGCAGCTATGCAGAGATTTGACTGATCCAGTCTTCTCTGCGCTCATGGAAGAAATTAATGAAGGAGAAGCTGCACTTAAAATAGGGGTTGAGAGGTTACACTGTTTGCATCTTTAGGCATTTAAAACTTTTGTAAATCTGGCTGGATTCGATTAACTTTAATTTTAGACTCATGTTCAACCTTAAGTAGGAGTGTAGTCTCCCAGAGTCCAGTGAATCTGCTAATCTGCTTCCATTTTAATGCATACTTATATTCTTTGCTCAGGATGGGTAGAGGAAAGGACCTGATAAAAAATTAATAAATACAGATTAGCTGTGTGCACCAATTCTTTTCTGTGCTGTATCAGCAACCTCGCCTCACCGTCTTCCTATCCATTATCAAACAAAGTTTTCTCTAGACTGTGAGATAGATATGAATTCAGAGATGGAACTCAAAGGTTGGTAAAAAGCCTGAAAGTAGCTTTAGGGAGTTAAAAGTTTTGTGAATAATTATTTTTCTAGAACTATCCCAAATAGATGTAAAGTTAAGAAAGTCACTCTCCTTATCTGTAAGGACAAGAGTTCAGCTGATGGAAATTTGAGCGGAAAATTGTGCAAGAGTAGAGCAATTGGAATGGGAAGTCAGGATTATTCTACCATGGCAGATTCCAAATAATGATATTTTTCTGTCTCCCATTGGTAAGAAAATGAAAAAACACCTGCATAGCCAAAATTCTGAAATGATGTGTAGGATAAGTGGAATTGACAATTTCATTTTGACTTTATTGATTTTACTTGTCTGTTTTGATTTATAATCTTATCCTGGACTAAAGTAGAAATTTTTTTAAATATGGCAACAATACCTGACACAAGAAATATTCATCGTAACAATACATTTAGATTTTATTGTAATTAATTTTTTTTTAATATTGATAAGATGAAATCACTATTTTCTGAAAGAATAAAGTTGTTAATCCCAGCTGAAAAATTTGGCTTGAATTATCTTTGACTTGCATTTATCTAATTTAGGAATGGTGCCATAAAGCCACCTGGGATAAAATCTTGAAACTTGAAGAGGGGAGGATGTGTAGTAAAGGGATCTCTTAACTGTACCTATTGGTATTGATTGGCTCTCAGTCTTCCAAGAGTGGCCTTCTTGCCTTAATTTCTGAACTGATGCCTTTTCCACCATCCTGTATCTTTCAAAAGTCTTTCTGCTTGCTTAAATAGATCTTAGTACTCTTCTATCCAGTGCTGCGAATGAGAGAAGGAAGAAATAGCTGCAATTTCCAAGAATATGGTCACCTGGTTTTCATGACCATATATTTTTTTAATTTGCTGAATGTCTCGTGTGCTCTGTGACAGGCACTTTAGGAGGAATGTTGAGGAGGTATAATTGTTTTGGAGAAAGGCACTGGACAGAGGTCTGCAAGGTCTGAGTTCAATTCTTGATACCTGAATTGGTTTCTGGAGCCATGCAGTAGTGCCTAGAAAAATGAAAGAGCAACTGAAGGCTTTGCTAACTTTGTAAATCTGGGCTTTTGTCTTGCCTTCCCCAGCTCTACCGCATGGCACAAAATACATTCTCCTTCTTCCTCTCTTTTATTTGCTTTACTTTAAAAAACGTTTTTCTTTTTCTAGGGCTTTCTCTGCTCATGCATATGGCTCGTACAGAATATTTTAAGGTGTTTAGTTGTTGATCCATACAAATACTAAAAGTAAGAAAAAATAAGAAGAACTTGCTTTCTTTGACCAACTGTACTAACACATGTGGAATGACCAGTTGCCAAGACTCCAGTGTTGTCCTCCACTGGCCAAGCCCAGAAGGAAAGAGGATATTAATTTTTACTGGCAGAAGCATCTGAGGCATTCCAGCTTTAAAAATGATGATCACCTGAACATAAAAAAAAGTCACATTCCATCCCCTATAATGCTGGCGACCTGAGTACCTTAATTTGGAGACTTTCTGGGATTGCAAATATCCATTCAGAAATGGAGGTAGAGAATGAACTAGTACCATACAAAAGAAGTAAAGCCAAGTTCTTTCTCAGTGATTCTTGATACATACATAGCATTTACCGAGCACTACGATTAGCACCCACTGGTCGGGTGGCAGATTTCATGCTTTTGCTGTTGCCTGCTCAGAGCAGCACCGTCTTGGTAAAATTTTACCACATCTCATACGCCTTTCACAATAGGTCTGCAAATTCTTTTTTAAGTGCCCCCACTTCAAGTACAATGGAAAAAAAAAAAAGATTGAAGATCTGTGTCTTGTAAGACATTAGATGCTCCCAAATTTTCTCAGTCTCCTTTTAATTCCTTACTGCTACTTTTTCTTGCAGAAAGTTTAAGGCATTCATTTTGCCTCTGTGCCCATCTGTACTTCTTTCCCCCTCTCTCCTCAGCACCAGCCTTTTTTTAACTGAGTTTGTCCAAGTGTCTCAGAACTGACATGTCTATACCAGCTTCATGAAGATAAACAGCCAGGTAGGGGAGAAAACTCCCACAAGACTGTACCCATAAGTTTGAGCTCAACCTTATAAGATACCAGAGAATTCACATTGTGAGAGATGTGTAACCAATGCCCAAACCATGCCAAAAGCCTTGAGCAGCCCCTACCTCTGGAGTTGTCAATCAGCCAGTCAGCCACAGTTTTCATCTTCCTGGCTCTGTTCAGTGGTGCAAGTAAAGCTGAATCATATTTTATGAAGCAATAGAGTCATAGAATCATAGAATCATTTAGGTTGGAAAAGACCTTTAAGATCATTGAGTCCAACCATAGACCTGGTCTGCACTGGTGCCTGAACACGGTAAGTCTGCTAAGGAGATGAGTTTATCCAGTTAGGATCATTAGACTTCTCAGTTTGACGGGGACAAATCTGGAATAACACCACCAGGCTTATGATCTGACAAAAGCTCTTGGGCTATTTTTCCATGGATTCAAGCAAAAATGCATTGTTCAACTCACAAAACAAAAGGGCTAAATATTTGGACATTCACTTAGTTTGGGGGGAAAACCTACTTGCAATGCCTTGTTCAGTGCTGGACTTCCATACTCACCATGAGACAGTCAGTTAGGGCTGCCTCCATGTAGGTTAATGAGGCCTTCCTGGATGACATTTGCCAACTAGAAAACATGCTACGGAAGGATATGCTGTTGATATCTGTCTTAACACCTCTGTGGGATTCAAGTGCCTGTCTATGTGCTTACACAAAGCTCTTACTTTGTGCACAGGTTCACAAAGCCATGTGCCACATGAAGTGCGTGGGGCTGTCTTCCCTTCCTCTGTCGCTGTCAAATAGCTTAGTTTCCACTTCCTCCAGATATGTGAGACCCACGGCCGCGTTCATCGCGAATGAGATCTGAAGGAGCAGTGCTGCTGAGTGTCCAGGTATGCCAGCGCAGCACCTTCTTGCTGGTTTCAAATTGGTATGGAATTGTGATTTTGGATTAAAAGCTGTATCTGCCTAAGGAGGGCTCAGGGAGAGATGTTAACTGTGCAGTACATGGGAGACTTTTGGAAATTACATTTGCAGACAATTAAAGGTCACATTGTTTAGCTAAGTCATAATCCATCACTATGAACAAGGCATTGATTACTGCTCTGGACTATATTAATTTTTAATTCCATTAGTGGAATAAATGACAGTTTCTCTATTTGCCTCTTCTCTTGATACACAGCAATGAGAATGTCAAACTACCTCAGAATTCAAAGTAACTGAGCAGATAAACTTCTTTCCATGATCTTTGGGAAAAAAACCCTTCCTAGCCTTAGCTAGCCAGTAAACATCCTGGCAGTCTCCTGAAATGATGTGTTAATGGACTAAAACAGTGTTATGATTATCTGATTATCTGACGAACGTTTACTGAAGTGTAAGTGTAACTACACAAGAAACATTACAGTTTCCCCACCAGTCCTTCTGTGTTTGATTTGGTGGAAAAAGAGTGAGCTGCTGTGTTAGGTTTTCTCTGACTTGTTCTCTATGAATAAAAGTTACTTGTAGGTCCTTGGAATTTGGGCATCTAGCCTAAGCTCCTTGACTGCAGCCATGGGAGGCTTGCAAAAAGAAATGCGTGCCTCAGAAGACAGCCTGTCTCCCCCAGTTCCAGCCTTGCACCTGCCCTTGTGCAGCTCAGTAGCGCTAATGCTGCTGCTTGGGGGAACCTGAAATCATGCAGGTTTAAGGACAGCAATGCAATTTGTTGCTTTTTAAATCCCGTTCACTGTTCATTAAAGGGTACTGCTATTCTTCTCCCCAGCCCTCAAGTGAATTGAAAAGCTGGGACAAAAGTGGGAATGAGTCACTGGTGAAAGAACTTGTTAATCTGGCTTCAACCCCTGACACAGGAGCAGCAGTTTTACCTGCCTAAGCAACGTGAAATTAATTCTACACTAAGTGACGTAGAGCTAATTGCACAGGGATTGACAGCAGAGAACTTGACAACTGCTCTGTGCAGGCACGGTGTTTCGTGCTGACCGAAGCTGGCTCATTCATCCTGTGAGCTTCCCCATTTGCCTCCTGTTCTGTATTCAGATTACAAACTCCTTGGGCTTTAGGCCAGTGCGAGGCATATTGCTACCTTCAGCTGGATGCTGCAGTAGTATGTGAGAAATGAATCACCCAGTGTTTAGGTGGTAGCTGCCTAGCAGGATCTGTATGTAGGTTCAAGTGCTCTCTTGACTCTCGGTGGCAGTTAAATGCCCAAAGGACTTTTAAAAAATCCATTAGTGCCTAGTGGCACATTTAGTTGCCTGAATACCTCAATAAATCTCTTTGTAAATTAGAAGAAAATGATAATAAAATTCATTAACATTTGCAAAACACTTTATGACCAATAGGTGTATCAGCTGTTGTTAGCCCAAAGGCAGAGCTACTCTTATCACTGCCACCAATATCTGAGCTGGTTTTACTTGGCAGGATTTAAACCTAACGGTTCTTATCATAAAAAGAGAAAGAAAGTGTCATCAGAACTGATTGAACTATATATTGGCTACGTTATGTTGTAATGGCTGTCAAAGATAAACGCAGGGGTGGCTTATCTTGTTTCCTAATCGTCTTCAGGTGTAATGTTGTCATTCATTTTGTTAACTCTGTGTATTTAAATCCAGGGGAGACCACAAACTGAAAAATACACATTCAGTCTATTTCTGCTTTCTATCGGTCTGTTTGTGGCAATAATCGTTTCAAACTCAGTGACCACAAATGAGCTTATGTTTATACAAAACTTCCTGAAAAAGAGCTAAGGGGACCTGCCACCCTTTGCTGATGGGTTAACAACGTCTGCTGCTGCACACCCTGTGTCGGGTCTGCTCTTGCGTAAGCTTGAGCTGCCCTTGCTTCTCCCAGGTCTCTGCAGGTTCATGGGAGCTTGTCCTGTAGATCTGCTTAACATTAATCTCCCATGGCACCCAAATAAGGCCCTCCCTGGCTCTTCCTTGTGTAGATAAGGAGACTCCTCCAGTTGTTACAGAGGCAAGTAATGTCCTCTAACCCATGAGCAGGAAGGGAGGGAGAAGAGGCTATTCCAGCTCTGCTGCATCTGTGGTCATAGGCTCCAAGGAACAAGCTGGGCCTGGAGAAAGAACTGCAAAATTGGTGGCTTAAACACAAAACAAAGAAGGTACCCCCCCCCTTCTTTTTCTCCTAGAGCAAAGGAAGCAATTTTGAAAAAAAATTAAAAGTCTGGATACTGTCTAACCTCATCCTAAGAATATGAAAAAAACTCTTAGTTAGGTTTATCCTAATAATAAACCCATGACGGAAGGAAGTAATCTTAGTATTCTCATTTTATAAATAGGGAACTGAGACTCAAAAAGGGGGGGTGTATCTTATCTATTTATATGCATTTGGGTATTTGGTCTAAGCCAGTTGTTTGGGCTCCCTCTGTAGTTGATGGAGGAAGGTAGGCAATTCCAGATAGTAAATATTCCATTTCTTTTTAGCCACTTAATTTAGCAGTGGGACAGTTGGCCTTTGCCTAATCCCTTTTGGGATCCTGGGCTAGGTGAAGAAGGACTTTGGTTTTCTGACTGTGTGGGTGTTCTCAGAGTTTGCCTAAAATATTCTAATAGGATCAGGGTCTTCACAAAATGCTGTTTTAGTTGCTCTGCTTTGAAAACCCAGCCAGTGGTGTATTACCTCCTTTGCTTAATAACCCACTGGTTTGAACAGTCATTTAGGAAGTGAAAGCTCTCAGTTCAGCCCTGAGAGAGCCTGGTTTTATCCCTCCTAGAAACATGACCTAGATACCTTACAGCTCTGCTGGGTAAAGATGTGCTACCAAATTAATCACAGACAAATTTGGGAGCGGTGGCAGAGACCTTGGGGGATAAGGATGAAGGTGATGGGGCACTCCTGAATTAGTGTAGACAGAAGAAAAGAAGCTGTGTCTTTCCAAGCTCATGACTCCTTCCAGGGAGAGGAGGCAGGTACTGTGGGGAAAGAAGGTCACTGGAGGCAGTTTTTAACAGCAGGGGCTTTCTCAGCCAGTTCTGCTGCCCTGGACAGCCTGGGTAACCACTGGGGCTCTTAGAGTTTTCAGACCAATTAATAGAGTGCTGTTCCAACAACTCTGTTTCTTGGATTTTTTTCCACTTCCTGTTCAAAAAAAAAAAAAAAAAAGCCACCCCAAACCAAACCCCCAAACAAACAAAAAAAACCCCACCAAAACCCTCCGTTTATTTGCCAGTCATCTTCAGACGGTTAAAACAATTGTTGGAATCTCACACAGTACAGAAATAAGCTTTTTAGCCTTTCCTAAATGGACATTAGCTTCCTCTCACTGAACTTGATTAAGCCATTTCTGTGATTTCACAACACTTGCCCTTTAGACAAGAGGTATGAAATCTTTCTAAGAAATAATCACACAATTTCTGATTCTACAGAGACAAGTGAAGAAGAAAAATAAAGAAAAGAGAGAGAAGAGAAGAGAGAGAAAGAAAGGAAAAGAAAAAAGAAAAAAGAAAAGAGAAAAGAGAAAAGAAAAAAGAAAAGACGACAAGAAAAGAAAAGAAAAAAAGAAAAAAAGAAAAGAAAAGAAAAGAAAAGAAAAGAAAAGAAAAGAAAAGAAAAGAAAAGAAAAGAAAAGAAAAGAAAAGAAAAGAAAAGAAAAGAAAAGAAAAGAAAAGAAAAGAAAAGAGAAAAGAAAAGAGAAAAGAAAAGAAAAAAGAAAAGAAAAGAAAAGAGAAATCTTTAGCTATTAAATGGAAAGTCACATAAAGAAAAGAATTGTAACTGGACTGATAACCGTGTCCCTTAAATTAATACTGAATAATTGGAAATGATAATTTGCAAGTGACATTTCCTGCATGGTTAACCATGGTATAGGCTTTATTGTTATATTGTTAAAAATGAATGTTGCTGCACAACTACTAATAGCATTTGTAGCTATTGAAGATAAGGCAACAGTAAGGGGTAATCAAACCACATTCTACCAAGTATTAAATGACTATGTAAAATGACATCTGTAAATCAAAGCTTAATTAGCCTGATGTAATTTACGATAACTGGCCAGCCCAAGTTTTCCTCAGGCGAGCTGCCCTGATGGAGCTGGCTGATGGCGGTCAGGTGGGACATTCTGGCTGTAGCTGAAGTACAAAGCTGCTGATGTTCCCCTGCAAATGTTTGCTGCACTTCACATCTGCTGGCATAACTGCTCGTGTCATTGCTCCCTTACCCTGGTACCTGTCCATGTTATCTGGATTTAAAAAGCTTGTCTGGGAAAATAAAAAATTAGCATAAGCCAGAACCTTTTGGAAGAGTCCCTCACCATAAACCAAGAGGTCTGATCTCCTCCAGATCAGGAGGTCTGTGAATGTGGTGTGGGACTCCCCTTCTGGGTTGGGTGCTGTAGATGTGCAGGCGGCACAGAATAGAAGCACTGAAAGGACTAGAGGCTTGGGGAAAATGCCTGATGGTGTAAGAAATTAAGAACTCGATTTATTTAGCCTGTATGAAAGAAGACGGAGAAATGCTTTGATTACACTGCATAATAGAGAAAATGCAAGATACGAAAGGGCAGTTTAATCTGTCAGAAAGCAGATAACAAGAATCATGGATATGAAAGCTAGACGTGTTCATCTTAGAAATAAGGCACATATCTTTTTAACAATGAGGCTGATTAAGAAACTACAGAAAGGAATGATGGAGTTTCCATTTCCTGATGCATGATACTTAATTTAAATTGAGTCACCTTCCAGGGAGAAATGCGTTAGTCCAACACAAGTTACTGGCTAGATACAGGCCTGACTGGATGAGATGGAACAGGAAGTCAAATCAGAGGGCTTACTTCTTAGTAATAGCTTTAAAATATAAGAATTAAGAAACACTGTCCTATGGTTACTTAAGTGACAACTTAGTACTACAGAAGCTGGTATATATCTATTTCATCTCATCTCATCTCATCTCATCTCATCTCATTTTTTCACTGCACTCTAATTTAGGATAAAAATATATGATTCCAGTAGGTAATCCAGGTTTCTCTCCCCTATTTTATAGCTATACAATTGAAAGTGTTGTTATTATTATCACCATTAAGGCTTACGCATATGTTTAATGTGCACTTAAACACTTTTTTCAACTTGTGGCCTTAATCATCGTAGTGTAATAAGAACCGAATCATTATAGTGCAGCAGATTATTTCTCAGAGCTTCTGCACCTTAGGCGGTGATGCCATTAATTCATATAAACCAAGCAGTACTGGGCCTGGCAGGTATTTGGAAGGGAGACCTCCAATGCAAATGTATGCTGTTTAAATTAACCTCTGTTGAGGCTACTCATGTACTTACTAAATGTGTGCATTGCATTTAAAAATAGAGATGGAGAGTAAGCTAAAAAGAAGTTAGGAGGAAAGTAATATAATAGGTGCATTTGGAACCAACATAGGAAGTAGGGGTGAAATGAATGAAGGCAGGCAAGAAAATGCACAAGGTATGAATCAGATTTCAAATTAACATGCAATATAATACATCTTTCCATAAATCCTTCAATTCCTCTGATTTTTCTGTCTTCTAAATACTGCAGAAATTGTTTTCTGTCTGTATATATCAAATTTATTCCATGAAAATGACTTCTGCTGAACCATATACGGTTCCAAAATCTCTGGATTTTTTCAGAACTATCCAGAAAAGTCTCCATCCTTTACCATCATGCTATCTTAACTCAGCTGAGACAGAAAGGTTAAATCTGAAGGCATGTAGGTGTTGGGTTGACAGTTGGACTGATGATATTAGAGGTCCTTTCCAACCTTAATGATTCTATTCTAGTTTCACTTTGATTGAAAAATAATCCAGCCACCAAGCCAGGAAACATGAAATTAATTATTACTCTACCCTTAATTGGTTTAGTGGTGGACTTGGTAGCATTAGGTTAATGGTTGGAATTGATGATCTTAAAAGTCTTGTCCAACCTAAATGATTCTATGATTCTATGATTCTATGAAACATCTGTATGATCATGCTTGTGCTATCAACATACAACTAATCTGGGGAACAACTTGCTACCAAAAATTGCAGTGTTTAACAAGATTATAAAACAAATAGCTTGGCCTAAAGAAAGCAAAAGAAGGCTTGGTGGATTTAGTTTCCCAGGCATGTTCTCTAATATATTATAAAGTGCAAATGTGGGTCAAATCTTTGTATATTTGGATGTCTATGAAGTTTTCCTTCTGTTTACTTTTCCTGGCATCATTCATTCAGTGGTGACTCTCTTCTACTTTCAGGCTACTCTTACATTTAAATTTTTCAGGACTTAATAACTTGGTATCTCTGCTTCTCTGTCAAATATGGTTGAAATTGACCTAGACTCAGAAGTTCTCATTGTGGAACAGGTAGAGAGATGGAAGACACAGATAGTGTCATCTCATGTACTTCGTCCCCTAAGGAAACCATATTAAAAAAAGGATTGGCTATTTATACAGATACCGAGGATAACAATACAAACCATAATTAAAGACAATAAAACTATTGGAAGGCATATTAAACCTTGTACTTCAGGGCTTAAGCTAAACTCTAGCTGTTAGAGAGGATTACAGCTCTATATTAAAGCAAATAATTGATTTTCTGGGTCACTTCCTATTCACTACCAAAAAAAAAAAAGTTACAAAAAAAAGCATCAATTTATTTTTCTTCTCCCTGTTCTTGATTTTTGCCCTGACTAGAACAATTTGACAATAGTAACCAGAGTTTCCCAAAATCATTTGGGGAGTCTAAACTTGTTCTTTTGTGTAGCAAAAAGATTTAATACAGAATTATTTCTTCCATCTTTCACTAAGAAGGGAAGCAAGGTAGAAGTCACAGCATATTTAACTGATAGCTGCTGTGAAGCTTTTTATTTCTTCCTCATGGTGTCCTCCTGGCTTGGGATTTGGCTGGAGAGTGACACTGGGTTGGATGGATTGGGGTCTGGCCCAGGCAGGAAATGTCCATGGGCCATATGGAGGACACCATAGTCTGGTGGCCTTCCTTATCTGTAATAACCAATAGCCTGTTTGATCAAGATGTGACTACTTTTCTCCACTGACTGTAAAAGGAATGAGAGTCTGACAGCTCTGGTGGTAGGTGGTCTGAATTGCTCATCAGTCTCTTGATGTTACATTCCCTAAGAGGTGAGATATTTAACTGATACCCTCGTGATGGGCAGTGTGGATATGACTTTATGTGTCTATAAACCGAGGTAAAATTCTCCAGGGTTAGGGTTACACTTGCTGGAGGCAAAATTCCTGCTGCTGAGGCAACATCTTTCTGGCAGTCCGCCAACACCTCCTTCTCCTGAGATTAAGGGTCCTGTGACAACTGTTTACTTACTTGCAATTGCATTTGATTTAATGATTTTAGTTGGAAACGGTTGTGAGTTCTGCTATGAAATTATTATGGAAGATTGACATGGGGTTTGCTTTGATACCTTTCTTCAGCAGGGTCTCTTCTCAAGCCAAGGCAGAGGCATGCAGAGGTACCCAGGTGGGTGCCAAACTATGCCGTTGGCTATGGAAAGCCATGAAGCAGTGTCAGTATCTTGCTCCAGCCAGGGAAATGCTCCTGCTTCTCAGAGGGTCTCCCTGACCTGCCTCAAGCACTGCTTTGATGCAGTTGTGCTCCTCCTGCTGTGCCAGGTAGCATGGGGCTGTGCCACCATCTTCCATCTCCCTGTGCCTCATTTCCCTATCTGGGAAATGGGGCTGAAACCTCCTAATGTCACAGTGACTGTGAGGCACTTGAGATTGGATCTGTAAAAACACCAATTCATATTGAACTTCAGGTACAAGTTATGCAGCGTTAGCAGGGTTAGATGCTTTCAGTATCCTTGAGGCTCTGAGCTTAGCTATACTGGGAGGCAGTAAGAGAAGCATGTGAGGTTGCAGAATATCATATAGGCTGGTGCTGGTGTATCAGAGTGGGTAAGAGGCATCCTCAGTTGGGGGAAACCCAAATGGCTCAGCTGTGTTGCAGACCAAGTGACTGCTTTGAGGCTTTGTAGCATTCATATAGCTCAGGTGTTTAGGATCTGTGCTTTTCGAGCAAGCATTTTCTGAATCCCACCTTCCCATCCTATCTCCAGGGAGTGTGGTGTGCCTGTGGTGCGCCTGTGGTGCACAGCATGCTGACAGCCGTGGGTAATGCTTGTGGCCATGGATTTATCCCAGTTTGACAGCTGTACTCCAGCATGGTGCTTAGTGGTAGGTTCCTGTCTGCTGCCTTCTTATCTGAGACAGCTTCCACACAGCTGTTGGCCTTGCAGCTATCCCGAGGTCTCCCTTTGCCCCTACTCCTCTTGGAAGAAGCTTGAACATGTCAATGTTTACTGCGTAGGAGCACCTTTGATCTGTGATCTCCCTTGCCTGATGTATGAGACACTTTCCAAATCTCACTTCTTCCACCACCACATTTCTGAGATCTAATTTTTCTCACTTCATTCACACTCAGCGCTACAAAGCCAACCTGCAAATCAGAAAGGAAAATTCAAGAGGTCTGGCTACCTACGCAAGAGGCCTCACTCCTTTGGCACAACTTCTACCTGGTTGCAGATCCCAGCAGTAAATTCACTGAGACATGAGACAGAAGTGTATGGGTCCTGGGAGTGGGCATTGTGTGACTGCAGAACCACTGAGGGTGGCTACAGCCCTGCTTAGGTAACTCAGTTAAGTGCAATAAATTAATGGCAACAACTCACTGTACCAAGATGCATGATACCTGGCCCAAGCCTTCACTCTGGAAAGCTAAGGTAAGGTGTCAAGAGACCGAGTGTAACCCATTAAATGCCAGAACAGCCTTTCTTCCTTGCTGTGTACGTTTCCCAGTGTTTTGGATTGAGTTTATGGGTAGGTTTATATACGAAAAATAAGGCTTACATGTCCCTAGCACAAGGAGAATCATGTTGCAAGCAACCATGATATATATATTTACAGAGAAAGCAGTCAAATCCTATCTATTGGATTCAGAAATCTTAAGTGGACATTTCTTGATGTGCATTTTATCTCTCTCCACCCGTAGAAAAAAGAAAATTATAAACAACAACAACAAAAATTTAAAGGAAGAGCCGTTGAATAACAAGAACAATAAACCAAGAGAGCTGTTGCTGTAGTATGCTCTTCCTCTTCACCCATCCCCACAGCACATCTGCCACTAAAGATTCCAATGGAGGATTTTGCAGCTCTAACCACGGCTGATTAAGACACTGCTGCCTCCACCCATCCCTTTCATGACAGCCGAAGTGTGAGCTGACTATGTACCTCACTCAGGGGCTTCACCTTAGTGTCCAAAATTTGTTGCAATGATTTTGGATGCCAGTAGGTCAGTGGTTCATCTGTGCAGTGATGGCAATAATTCCTCCTAGCTGCCCTGTGCTCCTGTGCTGTTACAAACATGCATGACTATGAAGGCCATCATTTAAGAAAAACCATAAACCATTTCTTCTGCAGAAAAATGGATATGTAGGAATACATATAGTTCATTTCATCTGATGCAATTCTGATACTCAGAAGTAACTTCACTGAAATCAATGTGTTACTCTCAAACAGGGAGGAAATAGGAAACAGTTTCTTTAATAGAAGAACAGTTTCCTTAAATAGAAGAGAGCAGACAACCAGTAATCCCAGTAAATTACTTCCTTGACATTAGCGGTGCTGTACTGACTGATCCCAGAAGAGATTTTGGCCAACACTATGATCGGATCATATTACAGGAAACACTGCTCAGAGCATCTTCATGTAAAACTGGAATATACCTAAGCAAAATAACCAAGAAGAAATGCTTGAAGCAGGTTATGATTTTGTTTGACAATAAAAAAATGGTTTTATAAAAGAGGAGTTCAGGGTGTGGTACTACAGGACTGCCACTGATGCAGAACCAGGTCCCTAAGGTGAAGGACACTAGAGGCTTCTCATCATGTTTTCTGCTATGCTTTGGCCTCTTGGCATTTCCAAAGAGCAGGCACAATGTGGAGGCATTTTGCTTCCTCATATTCCATGGATATAGAAGCTCTTAATATTCACTGTTAAACTAGAATAAAAAGCAAAACAAAACCAAAGCCCAAATTTTTGTTTTCTTTTGGGGGGGGAGAGACAACAGGAAGGTTGGTTTTGCTGCCGTTCTCAGTATTTGAAATCCAATGGGACCTTTTGGTACAAGAGCTTAATTTGGACTTGATGGGAACCGAGTTTACTAGTTTAAGTCACTGTGGGCTAATACAGCTTGAAGCTGTTCCACAATAAAGCAGTACATTCAGCCGTGAGCCTTATCGCTGGGACTCATCTGACCTTTCCCAGGTAAGCTGGAATTGCTTAACACTGTAGCTACCCCAAAACTAATAGAACCTTTCAGCATGGCTTAGGCTATCACTTCACTTCCCTGACATCAATTTCTAAAATAAAATAGAAAGCTAATTGGTAAATCAGGTGAGTATTTTTTTCTTCCCCCCCCAAGATATAATGGTCAAATACATTTTCAAATCTAAACTACCAACAATACAAAGCTACGACTTAAATGCACAAATAAAAGGGGAAACTCAGCAGAAGGATGAAAGTTCAACTAGAATTTACCAGACTCAATTTATCAGCATTGGTGGGGATGGGTCTTAATGGCAGTAGCCAAGCCTAAGGTAGCGTGGTCTATTTTAATGAGCATGGTTGAAAACTTCAGGGGAGAAATGGATATGCAGGAAACAGAGCATAACTCCCAGGCTTCTGGCCACCCCAAAATAATTTTTGCCACATCATATCGTCCTACTGTACTAAAATGCTTTTAGAGAAATGCAAGGCCACATAGGCTGACTAAAGCAAGAATTCTTCAAAACCTACCTGGCATGTGGTTCTGAAACTGAAGATAGACACTAATAGGATGCTTAGCATATTTTGTGTAGCGAAGCAAAGCCAGAAGAAACAACAGGAGCTGAACAACTGAGCCAAGTGGGTCAAGGGCTGACCTGTACCCATTGCTCATTGGCAGAAGGATTTTTGATTAAGGAGCAGCAGGTGATGGGAATGATGGGTGTGAAAAAGGCTCTTCAAGCTGTCCGAGGAAATTCAGATAAAAAGGAAGGTGAAGGAGTGAGGAAACTAGTCAGACTCATAGGTTCAAATCTCTGCTGAATGTCCCAAAGACATGAACTCAACCCAAACTATAGAGGATGCATCAGAGCCCAGACTGTAACATGTTTCAACAGCCAGTCTGAATATGTGGAGGCTATCAAGAAAAGTAAAGAAAGGAGGGAAGCATTAAAGAGTGAAGGGCTTTTGTACATTTGACAGCAGTTGGGACTGTGAGCACCAGCCCTGAGGCACAGTCCCATACTGCTGCTTTCTGCACTAAACACAGATGAAAAAAAGGAGAGTTCCTGCCACAAACCACTTCTAATCTCAGTATAAGGCACAAATATCCTCTAATCGCCACCCACGGCATATGAGGTGGGGAACCTCCTGTCTACGTTAGAGAAGTGCACCCCTTGGCAGCACTGACATCGCTTGTCCACTCAACTGGCCCGGTGACAACCAGCAGGGACATTCCCTATTTGGGTCCCCATCAAAGCCACCCTGTCATAAGAAGTAGGAGGAAGTTGGAGGCATCCAGGAGCGCATGTGATCGCTCACCGGCTGAGGACGGAGCAGCTCTGCGGGAGCAGTCCTCAGGCACTATCCCCAGGAGCACTGCATGTGGAGATTCCTCCAAAACTTGGCCAGCACACAGGAATCCAATGTTTAGAAAGCCATTTTCCTGTCCGTATAAACAATTCGACCACAATAGCCCAATTCCTGGCTCCGAGGCCTCATTTAAATGTTGGTCAGTCGAGGCCCACAATTAACATTTAATTAGTAAACTCATTACAAAGGCAGGAAGTCTCAGACTTTCCCTTCATTCTCTTTCAGGCCTCTGAAGGGAAGGACCAGGCCCGTCTTTGGCTTTCGATTCAGCAGACTGGTGGTTTTTTTTTGGTTCCTTCTCCTGATTTCCCTCTGCTTGCAGAACACTTGTTTTCCCTGAAGCAGACAGGCAATATGTTGAATGTTTGGCTGAAAATAATCTACTTAACATAAATATTTCCACCTAAATTTTGCCCCGGATGGCTTCCTCAGTGTTCCCAGGGGGGCTGAAGGAACAGTGTTTTTCAGGGACGAGATGGTGAGGAGCCTGGTCACCTGCACTCACAAGCCTTTGCGGTAGAGGAAGAGCCAAAAAAATCTGATTTTGCGTATGGTGCTGGAAGGTTATGTCTATTGTCTGTGACAGACAGGAGAAAAGCAGCCTCTTGACAATAAGAAAGGAAAATAGTAAGGGTCAAAATCCAGAGAAAGCAGTAAAGCAGACGATGAGAGCAGACTATGCCCCTGGTGAGGTACCTTGCTGGAGATGCGTGATGGGACTGGTACTTTTTCCCAGTATGGGAGAAGGACTGGGGTTCATACTGTAGCTTACCTGATGGGGCATTTTTCATTCATCCATAGGATACAGGATCCTGCCTTTGGCCGCCTAGTTGCTTTTGATGTGATTATTTATGGAATATTAATTACAAGTAGAGCTTGTTTTTAGACAATGCTAAAAAAGTCTGAACCCACTGATTTGGAGTACAACAAGACAGACCATAACACAAATGCTTTCCCAACGCTTATATTACTCTATGGAAATTTATTCACCTGAGCATGCCCTGGAATGGGGAGAAAAGTAAAGACATTAATGCAAAAAATAATAATTGCAAAAACAGGTTTTAAAACCCCATTTATTTCTTTTTTCTCAGTATCTAGTTTCCATTGCAGCACAAAGTAGAGTTTGAAAAGTCCGCTGGCTGGCATGGTATATTTTGCATTTGGTAATTCTGAGGAGATTTTCTCAAAGTAAACTTTGTATTTCTCTCAAAATGGAGAGCTATAGTGCTAGCTGTACCATTGGTCATACAAGTGTTGTATCCTTTTGCTAAGAGAGACTGGGGGGGAGCAGAGATGCTTGAGCTGTGAGGCTTGTTGAATTGTCTGTCTTACCTATCTTGCCTATCTTTTGTCAGAGATGAGGAGATTGCAAGAATTTATTATTTCATAACATTAATGTCTAAAATCATAATGATCCCTTTCACATTGTGAGATCTAGCCATCTAAACAACAAATTGGCTTTGGATTCACTGTTTTATTCCATATTATGTCTTTAATTCATTGTTTTGTCAACATTATGTCTTTAACAATTTTTCCCCTTGTGTTCACAGAATTGGAAGGAGATAGCTGACTTGTGATTTATGGGAGTGCTTAGCCCTGGTTTATTTTGTTTTTGCACAAGTGTTAAACAGCATTTATTATTAGGCAAAGAACTTCTATGTGCTAGGACAAGGACCTGAAAAAAATCATTTCCTTAAGGGCCTTTCACAGGTCTCTGAGTATGGACAAATTATTGAGGCCACAATTTTTTTGTTAGGTATCGAGGTCAATATTTAGCAGAATTTTGTTGGAACATCCTGTTTCCTCTATATTTCTTCTGCAGAGAGAGATAAGCTACTTCATTCCTTTATCCAAGGCATTTACCCCCATCATCATCCACACCAATTCCACTGACTTGGTCAGATCATGGGGTGAGCAGAGGCACAACTTTAACTACTTTTTTCATACCTCCCACTGATGCTTTGAAATTTACTCCGAGCAGTAGTTCTGGAAGTTATCCAAAGGATGTGGAGACAGGAATAGGTGGACCTTATAGTCCCTTGTTACCCTGTGTGACTGAACATGGGAGCTATCTGACCAAAAGTGTTGATTCTATAAAGTATCTACTTTATATGCACATTTGAGCAAATCACCTTGGATGCCTTGCTAGTAAACGGAGAAAACCCAAACAAGGTCAGTAGAAACTAGGGTGTAATTTACCTCCTTCAAAAGCGGAAAAATCATGTTTTTCTAAAATGACTACAATGACTAGAGCTTCTCAGACCATAATAGTATCCTAAGTGTGCTGGGTTGACCTTGGCTGGATGCAAGGTACCCACCAAAGCCGCTCTATCGCTCACCTTCTCAACTGGACAGGGGAGAGAAAATATAATGAAAAAGCTTGTGGTTTGAGATAAGGACAGGGAGAGATCACTCAGCAATTGCTGTCATGGGCAAAACAGACTCGACTTGGGGAAAATCAGTTTAGTTTATTACCAGTCAAATCAGAGTAGGATAATGAGAAATAAAAACTAATTCTTAAAACACCTTCTCCCCACCCCTCCCTTCTTTCAGGGCTCAACTTCCCTCCCAATTTTCTCTACCTCCTCCCCCTGAGTAGTGCAGGTGGATGGGGAATGGGGGTTGTGGTCAGTTCATCACACGTTGTCTCTGCCGCTCCTTCCTCCTCAGGGGAGGACTCCTCACACTCTTCCCCTGCTCCAGTGTGGGGTCCCTCCCATGGGAGACAGTCCTCCACAAACTTCTCCAATGTTAGTCCTTCCCACGGGCTACAGTTCTTCACAAACTGCTCCAGCGTGGGTCCCTTCCATGGGGTGCGGTCCTTCAGGAGCAGACTGCTCCAGCGTGGGTCCCCCATGGGGTCACAAGCCCTGCCACCAAACCTGCTCCAGCGTGGGCTCCTCTCTCCATGGGGCCACAGCTCCTGCCAGAAGCCTGCTCCAGTGTGGGCTTGCCACGGGGTCACAGCCTCCTTTGTCCACATACTCCTGCTCCAGGGTCCTCCCCAGGCTGCAGGTGGATATCTGTTCCTCCACGGACCTCCATGGGTGCAGGGGCACAGCTGCCTCACCATGGGCTTCACCAGGGGCTGCAGGGGAACCTCTGCTCCGGTGCCTGGACCACCTCCTGCCCTCCTTCTGCACTGATCTTGGTGTCTGCAGAGTCGTTCCTCTCACATGTTCCCACTCCTGTCTCTGGCTGCAGTTGTGCAGGGTTTTTTTTTTCCTGCTTCTTAAATCTGTTGTCACAGAGGTGCTACTGTCACTGATTGGCTCAGTCTTGGCCAGTGGTGGGTCCGTTCTTGGAGCCGGCTGGCATTGGCTCTATCGGACATAGGGGAAGCTTCTAGCAGCTTCTCACAGAAGCCACCCCTATACCCCTGCTCCCAAAACCTTGCCATGCAAACCCAATACTCTAGGCATTTACTTGGAGGTAAGCACCTACATCATAGTCATCTCAACTTAGATGAGAGGCATTCATCCAACACATAACATATCTGAATGTATGTAATTCTGTTATTACTGTATTGTATGGTATTGTTGTGCTTGCTGTGATCAGGGCTTCAGGACTCACCAACAGAAACAATCATTAAATAGACAACTCCTGACCAGGAGATTTTAGAGTTGAAAGGACCAATGCAAAACAGGGGAAGTCCCAGTCACCTTTCCGGTAAGCATCACTAGAACTAAATGGCACTCTGACATTTACCATGACAAAATATAAAAATGTTTGCTTTTTTTTTTTTTTTTTTCATTGGGTCCATTTTGGACTGAAGATTTCGTTTCAGAACTTCACTGTAATGAGCACCCTGCATCAGAGTGCTCTCAGTAAGCACTGAAGTACTGAAGCATCCTTTTTCGATGTGGTGTGAAACAGAGGCTTGTCCCAATCACTACTGTGTGCTGGTGTTGAACAGACAGTTATAAGAGCTCAGGTCTCCAGACCCGTGCTTCATTCTTGAGTCAGATTGTATCAAACCCCAGAGAAGTGGCTCAAGACAGGTCAGCTTAATTTGCCCTCTTGAGTCTTAATTTCTTTCTACTGGCTCTAAAGGGTCTTGTATGGCTAGCTCAGATGTAGATACATGCATGAAATAAGACTAGACATATCCCATCCCTCACCTAGGTGCCTGGACAGTCCAAAGTTTCCTGCAAGTGTCAAGCACCGGCTGGAGATCCATCTATATGCCATAAGACAGCATTTCCCCAGAGTTGTGTACATGTCCAGTCTACAATATAGCAGTTCAAAGAAAAAGATACAAATGAACTGTGGAAGACTGATCTGGCTTGTGGATGGTATCCCTGAGAGACTTTGCCACTGTATGATAAAGGTTAAGACTCCTCCAAAAATAATTTTCTTTTTAAATTTTTTTGTTCTTGGTGCCAGAAATAAAGGAACCCTGGCACAAGATGATGAGCTAATAGGCTGAGCTAGTTCCTTTATAAAACACGTGATTCCCTGAAACAGTAAATGACTGGCCTCATAATATATGCACTACAAATAAAAGCATAGTTGCATCAGTTCACTTTTCTTTTACTTTTTTTTTTTAAAAATTAAAATTAAAATCAGGAATAGAAATAAACCAGCCCAGAGTTCATGACCTGTTCAGGAATGCTATTAGCCCATAAAAATCATGACTGGGATTTGTTGCAAGGTAGAAACATGATCCCTTAAAAAAAGTTGCCCCTTTGCAAAGTACCAAACGATGGGGAAAAACAAAATAAGGGAGAGATGAGCGGTTTTTATTTTAACCCCACTTCCCTCCCTCCTGAACCAGAAAGAGCTGTAAAAGAAAAGACCCATCACCTCCTTTAGTCAAGTTTCACAGCAAACAAGAAGTCCTGAGCAACTCTGTGATTACTTTTATCTCTGTAAGACTAATCCCATGATAAACCTCTTGTTTCCTATACTTGATGTACCACTATTTTACTAGTCCTGAATGCATCAGGCACATTGTGGATGGCTCACTATGAACAAACAGAACCTGACAGTTTCCTTCCTTAAAATAAACAGAAGTGGTACTTAGACACAGTTCAAAGAGTTTAGCACTCCCAGAATGGCTATTATTACCCTTTAGGTGGGCAAGTAGACCCAGTTTTTCATTCTAGTGAAGGCACCTTTTTTTAATTTTTCTCCCTTCCCATTTTTTTACTGGTGGTAAAATGACTATATAATTACCAAGCCTACTTTTTTACAGTCCTCTGCTTCCACTTTCCATGCAAAGTGATCTACCTGTTTACATCACTGCTGATTTACTTCCATCTCCTTTTCTGAGAAAAAGTCATGCCATTTGGACTTCTTAGCATTTTAGCAATGCTTCCCTCTGTCCTCAAAGCTACATTGTACTGGACTGTTAACCAACAGCAGGAGAGATCGTATTTTAAGAATAATATTACAGTGACCTCTATGAGGCCTTTGGTCCAAAGATTTCTGAAGCTTAACAGTTCTCAGTGATGTGGAGCAAACCTACCTATATATTCCCCTAGAGGCTTTCACTCATGAATGGTCACAAATTCTATGGTACCTACAGTGGAAATAAGCTTTTTAAGAGACTTTCAGTGCCCTTGTCTACACGGAGTTCATAAAAGAAGTGCTGTGAAGTAGAATGTAAACTAAAGTGCAGTTGCTATTCTGAATGAAACTCTGATTTGGAAACTCATTCACCATTAGGGTCTGTGTTCATCCTATGTGAGTGTGAGGAACTGCCCAGAGTGTCTAAAACTTCTACGTTATACAGCAAGAGGATAGGTGGAAGGAAATTTATATCTTCTAACATTAAATATCAAATATTTGATTGACATACTGGAACAAGCCCAGCGGAGGATCACAAAGATGGCTGAGGATGGGAGCACATGGCATAGCAGGACAAGCTGAGGGTCCTGGGTTAGCTCAGTTTTAAGAAGAGAAGATTCAAGATCACTTATCTTATGGTATTAGGTATTGCAGCTACCTTATGGGGGTGTGTAGACAAGACCAAACCAGAGTCTTCTCAGAGGCACACAGCAACAGGACTAAGGCAACAGACAAGAAAACGCTAATAAGATAGGGACATTTTTTTTTTTCACCTTGAGGGTGGTCAAAGTGTGGAAGAGAGGCCTGTAGGGGCTGTGAAATCTCCATCTTTGAAGATATCCAAAACTCAACCAGATGAGACCGTGAACAATTTAATCTAACTTCAAGGATGGCTCTGCTTTGAGCAAGGGGCTGGATCAAGTAATCTCCAGACTTTTTTTTAAACACAGATAATGATTCTGTGGTTTATCACAACTGAAGCTAGCTACTTTGTGCTCTCCATAAAGTGCATCCCACCATTCTAATAAAGGTATCTAAGGCAGTTGTGTTTAGTGGCCCTGACATGTCTCTCTCTCTCCAGTGACTACAGGGGGACTCTAGACAAGTACCTGAGCCTACTAGATATGTAAAGTTAACTGAGATGAAATATGTTTCTAGTCACCCATGGCTCACTCAGTAATGAACAGAAGTGCTTGTTCCTCTCTGTTACCTAGAGCAGGAGCTGAAAACATGCACACTCCTGACAGCTTCATTAAATCCAGGGCTCACTCTGTTGCCTTCACATATGCACGTGCTTCTGGAGACATTGCGGGTATCTGAGCCATCCCCAGAGACTGGCAAAAATGACACAGGGCATCTCAAGTGGCCCTTCACACCCAGCGGTGGGCAATGAAGTCAAGCCCATGCTGTTAGGTGGAGTCTTCCCATTAAGCACATAAAGAAAAAGTAGCTTTTTCCAGTGGCTATTTGGACCTTTGCCTCAGGCAGTCAAGATCCTAAACACCTGAATAAAGACAGACATTAATATACTATTGTGTACTTTATATATTATTAGTGCCTTGCAGCTCCCATTGTAATACGTGTGATTAAATTTTCTCAGGAAGTGTGTTGTTTTTCATTGCCATGTCTTCTGTTGAAAAAGTCTTTCTGCTGTTAAAAAAGGGGAAAAAAGGCTGAAAACTGAGAATTTTGGTTTTCAGATGGAATACTTTCAGAGTATCTTGAAGTGATGGTCAAGACAAAACTGCTTTGGCTGGACCTTAAGAACACAGCAAAGGAGAGATCTCTGTAAAGAAGTTTATTCATTTTGAGCTTAGAAATCTTTGCTCTTGATGAAATGCTCCAGAAGGGCCAAAGGTTCAAAGGTTCAAAGGTTTTCGGGTGCAGGTGGGCTCATCACAAGTAAGAAGAGCGTGATGTGTGACTGTTACAGTTCTGTCGACAAACCAACTTGTGCAGACACCGTGCTTAGCTTAGATTTTTGACAAATGTTGCTGGTTTAGCTCTCTTGGTTAGAGGGCATGAGCAAACGCAACATAAAAACCCCAAGCCTAACCAACTGATATGTACCAGAGATGGTGTCTCCTCTTCTACCATTTCAAGGGTGTCTTCGTTTGTGTACATTGTTGTTACCGCAATGGTATGATGGAATATTTAATGTGTAAAGTGGCATTATGTCAGGTTTAGTGACACAGGGGACAAAACCAGGGAAGAGCCATACTGGGAAGCTGCAGCTGTGAACATGCCTCCCAGCCAACCTCCTTTGCATTGGGGTCCCACTGGCAGCAGGCGTATGGGACGTTCTGCGCTGGCCTTTCTCTGAGGCTGAAACTCCCTGGCTTTATTCATTTTGGCATACTGACTCACAGGCAGAGGGGATATCAGCGTAGGCAATACATATCTCCCATTGCATGGAAAAAACCCAAATGACAGGAATGGATGGTATAAACCTTATGTTCAAAATATGATACTTGACAGGACTGTCTCTACCAGTTTGTCAGTGCCAGCAAAGATTCGACTGTATAAATCAGCTTTGATTTTTCCCACGTTGCCAAGGCTGGAATAACCTGTAACACTGATTAAGCTGTGGGTGCTTTGGAGCCCTCCTAATGTATACAGGGAGGGGTAATCATCCCCTTTTTATGGCTGGGTAAACTGAGGCACAGGGAGGAGATGTTAACCAAAGAGCTTTACACTGCCACAGCCTGCGAGAGAAGCCAGCTCTCCTGACTCCCCAGCGTTTGCCTTTTAACCACTAGACCATGAATCCTGTTTGCTTTGTTTTCTTGGGTTTTGTGCATGTTTGTTTTCCCCTTTCATGTACCTAATGATGCTGGTCTATAGCAGGCAGTGGACAGCTGATAGATTACAGGGAGCGCCTGGCTGAAATGGGAGGCAGGATGCTTCAGCAGCTCCAGGGCTATTTAACTTTTCTCCTGCGATGTGGGTCTGGGTCCCTCCCACTTGCACTCATATAACATCCCTGGGGCAAGGACAACAATTGCTTAAATGGAAAAAGAAAACATTTCCTGTGTCTTTAACTACTTTTAGTGCAGTTTGGCACCTTCAAAGAAAGCAGTATGCTTAGCTAAGTCAGCCAGCACTCAGCAGGTCTTCAGAAACATGTGATTTCAGTGGACAAATCCATCAGAAACTGCACTGGAGGAACATAACTCAGCACTACTAGGGAGCTAGGAAATACTTATTGACGTCTCTGATACCCATGAGACCAAACAGCATAGCAAAGTGGTTTTAAACAGACTACCCCACAGGGATTGGTTTTCACTCTCACTTCATGTAACTTTATTTTAGACTCCCTCCACTTCGTTCGTTGCAATCTATGTGCACAGGTACTGATGAATCATCTTCACTTCTGTACTTCTCTGTCCTTCCACTGAAGGTTCCAGTTAACAGATAAGAGAAAAAGAGAGACACAGAGAGACAAGGTCACCAGCGTGAACACCTTAGGAGCCACTTGCTCTTGCTCTTTCTTTTTACCTCACAGCATCTGCAAAACTGTTAAACCACAGTCCTGCCTAGTTTACTGGCAGGGAGGATTGGCCTAAGCCAGTGAAGCAAAGCTTTTTTTGCAACTGCTTAAAGTGTGAGTGTAGGCATTGGTTTGTTTTCTTTTTTTCCCCCTCTTTTTTTTAATTTTTCCAGCTAGATACCTAGATCTTTGTTTCCAGTGTTATCATATCAGAAAACAAAGCTGTAGTAATCACAGAATCATAGAATCATAGAATGGTTTAGGTTGGAAGGGACCTTAAAGACTATCTAGTTCCAGCCCCCCTGCCATGGGCAGGGACACCTTCCACTAGACCAGGTTGCTCAAAGCCCCATCCAACCTGGTTCTGAACACTTCCAGGGAGGGGGTATCCACAACTTCTCTGGGCAACCTGTTCCAGTGCCTCACCATCCCCACAGTAAAGAATTTATTCCCAATATCTAATCTAAATCTACACTCTTTCAATTTAAAACTGTTACCCCTCATCCTATCACTACGATCCCTGATAAAGAGTCCCTCCCCATCTTTCCTGTAGGCTCCCTTTACATACTGGAATTTTGTGTGCATAGGAAAATGGCTCTGTTAACATTGACAGATGTTTCAAATCCTTATAAGAGTTTTTTCCTGCTTTGGTATCTCATGGCAGTTGCATATCCACAATTAGTGTTAGTGAAGGTTTAATTTCCAACTAGTAACATACTCCATGGAAAGGTAGACTTAGAAATGCCTTTGGGTTCAAAAGGCTGAAATGCCTTAAAAGTAGTACTTACACACATCAGCGCCAAGAAAAAGCCTCAATATATTTTAAATATCCCAGTAGTGCTTTCAGGGCAGCAGAGGATGACTGGTTATACTGGTGCTTTCAGTGTGTGTCTCCTATGATCCAAATTGGTGGCCAAAATTCCACTGTGCTCAGTGTTGTCCAAAACCAGCTCAAAGGTAAGTCCTGCTCCAAAAAACTGACAGGAGAAGCAGTTTTGTTTCCACATGGTATAGTGGTATTGAACAGAGTGGTCTTTCCTTGGAGAACAGGACCCCCTGCCATGCAGCATCGATCCCAAAGTCGGGGCCTGGGCTCCCTGCAAGGTCTGCAGAGAGAAAAGCTCCCTCAGAGCTTCCTTCACTGAGTCATCCTCTGCCCATTAGCTTCCTTAAATGTAGGCAGTGAGATACATACCTGTGACCACACCCTTTTCAAGCAAACAAACTTCTTTTATCATGCTTATTTATGAGCATATTGTCTATCAGTCAGGTTTAAGAACCTGTAACTGATGCTGTAGAGCAAAAAAATAATAATAAATAGATACAGACTAGGGAACACCTGAAATGTCAGTATTATCTCCAGATGCCAGAGGCAAAGCACTTACTGGGATTATTCTCATATTATTTTGCCATTAAAGATTCTAATTAAAATGCAAGCCCTGACTGAGCTGGGCACTGCTAACATACAGTCTCCATCAGAGAAAAACTGATTTTAGGTCCTACTGTGTTAAGGAGGGTTGTGCTGTGTTTGAGTAGGTCTTACTAAAGTCAGAAGGATGAACAAAGGGAGAAAAACTGGATGAGAGTGCTGGAGAGCCTCGTTCACCTGCTCTGCTGCCCCCAAATGAAGTGAGATTCTGCATGAAACGTTTTCTTTCCTCTTCTTTTCCCTTTCTTGGGGAAGGGGGAGAGTCAAGCAGCTCTCACTGGCAAGAGATTTCATCATCCCGCAAAAGCGGGGATCTTTAGCTGGCCTTGGGAATAATGCAGTATCTCAACATGGAGCATGTGAATGAGGCCGCATGGCAAATGTCACAGGAGCTATGGGTCTGCTCTACAGTGGGTGCAAAAAGCAAGAGTGAGGACAGTCATGCTGAAAGGAGATCCTGTGAATGAGGTGTGACTGAAGCACTGGGTAGCCCCATGGCAACCTCCTGCTATTTAACAGGCAATTGGAGAGGTGCATGTGGCTTTTAGCAGCATCAGTGGCATTCTAATTCTTTCACAAGCTCAAGAGGGAATGAGAAAACTCTGCTTTATTTCATCTCCTGAATTTTAGTGGTGAATAATTTTTTTCAGGCATTTGCTCCAAAAGCTGGTTTTGTGACCCCTTATAGTTATATAAGGCTCTGCTGGCCAATTTATTTGTCCACTGGTAAATAAAGAGCTGGCATGTCCATCAATCTCCTAGGTTTATTTGAAGATGCTCTTGGTGCAAATCCCATCAAAGTCTGAATCTTCTATTTTTTTCCCCACTATTATCAGTGGAAATTACATATTTGAAAGAATCACGGGTTTTGCTTAAGTGCTGTACTCTTGCAGTATAGTAGGAAGAGTCCTCAGTCACTCAAGGAAAGTTTCTTCAAACGTGACCTGTTCTGTCTCTTGCCAGGACTGCCTGATGTCCAAGGAACCAGAGTCAGCATCCTTCTCGAGTAAGTCTATCTATTTCTTTGTGCCATGTCTTCTCTAGGAAGAAATTCATACACCATTGTGACAGTTTCAACTCTGAATTTGAAATTTCTGACTTGAAGTTTCTTTGGAAAATACTTATTCATTCAAACAGATTTTTTTTTTTTGGGGGGGAGGGGGAACTTAACCAAAAAAACAAAAAACAAAAACTCAACAAAAAAAGCCATATGAGCAAGTTTGGTTGAATTTCCTATTTCAAAATTTAAAAGAAAAGCTTTCAGGAGAAATCATTTTGATCTTTCTCTTTCAAAAGACAGGTTAAAATGAAAGCACTTTTCATTTGAGTTGTTTAACCCCAGTAGTTCCTAAATACCTAAACCATTTCTGAAAATGAATCCAGGTCCTTGAAAGGACTCAAGTGCTTCTCTGCCTTTTATGAGGAGAAAGATGCATCAGGCTTCTGCCTAGCAGGGTTTCAGGGATGTTTCATCTTCTTTGCCCTCTCCTATGGCAGGAGTACACATAAGTCACCCACTGAACATGGGTTTGAGCCCAGGTTTCTTATACACCATAATAATGCCCTAATCACCAATCCACATGTTTCCTGACCCACACAGGAGCACTGTGCCTGTGATGGAGATGTCTGTGGGTGGTGGATGTGCTTCCTCCTGGGTATCTGCCTTGTGAGGAGGAGGTTTCCAGCACAACCTGAAGCCTCTGCTCTGCCCCAGAGCCCTCTACACAAGACAGGACTGAATGTGCCCATGGGTTGTGTCTGACAGAATCTGGTCCTGGGGCAGAAGAGAGATGCCAGGATGACAACAAATGAGATATGTATCATCCAAAGGGGAATATGGATCAGGAGGCAAAGAAATGAAGTTCATGTGTGGTGTATGAGGCTTGGCAGGACCCATTCTGGGTAAGAACAACCCAAATTTGATACAAACCAGCTCAATATTTTCCAGAGCCAGGAATCCCACCCTTGTTTTCAGTGAGTTTTCAGTTTCAGTTTTTGGTTGAGCTGCAAACTAATCCTCTTCTGCTCTCCTATGACATGGAGTTGTGTCTGAAGCTATTGTTTGTGATCAGTTTTTCATTTTGCTTTTCAGATTTAAATGCAAGAACAAAACCAGAAATGCTCCAATAAATATTTTATCCACCTTAAAAAAAAAACCAAACCCAAACCAACACCACCACCAAAGCACTAAATCAGAGTTATAGGAATAAATAAAGTAGCTCTACAAATGTGACTGAGAAAGGGTCAGGCTGCAGTTAGCTACAGAAAGCACTGGTGGTGGGAGAGTCTGACAAGGTGGAGTCTGGGGGTGGAAGCTGCGATAGAAGAGAAGGTCATTTTGTCAAGGCAGGGGAACTATGACTATTTACACCAGCCGAGGATCTCACTACAAACAGACACGATGGCAATGCTAAAGGTCACAGAGGACACTCATGAGGCCTGTTGGATGGAAACACTTTTCTTTCCACTACTTACCAAAGTAGAAAGTGAAAAAGAGAAACCAAGCCTGTTTTCTCTCGATTCCATGTCTGCTGCACACTCCATCTTCCTCGAGCCCTGTGCTCTGACAACCCTTTCGTGAGCTGTGATCTCTCATTTTGCTCATGTTAAATGTATGAAGAGCATGGTACGAGCAGCAGTTTGAAATGGATGCTGAGAGGCACTGCACATGATGGCTTACCTCTCAGATGGAGGGTGTAGCATTTGGAAAGTGGAGGTTGAGCTGGTGCTGGGAGCACTGTGCCCTCTCCTTTGCAGCTCTGAGCTGGTGCTGAATGATAGGGAGGAAATACCATAGCTGTGAAGATTGGCAGGGTTTACTAGCTCGTGTTCAAGTGCACTAATGCCAGGCGGCCTTCCCCTGCATGAGGCTGGTTTCATCTGTACATTCCCAAACATGCCATCCATCTTTCACTCATGTAAGAAAAGGTTCCAGTCAAAACCGGGGCTGAGCACAGGTGTGGGTTTACAAGGAGAGAGGAAAGAAGGGGGCTTTAGGTCCTCATTAGCCTCCACCTCCTTTCCTTTACGGCCAAAGCTCTTGTGCTCCCAGCCTAGCTGTGTGGCTTTTCTCCTCAGCAGTGCTGTGGGAGAAGGAGATGGTGAGCAGATCGAGCATGAAGCCCAATGCATGATGCGATAATGCTAGGAAGAGAGGGGCTCAGCCCTCTCCACTGACACTGGCGCTTCTTCTTTCCCTGTGTATCCAAAACACCAAGGCCTGACTTTTCGCCACTGCCTACCCCCCGGAATAGTGCTTTCCTTGGCTCCTGGCTAGGATATTGGCTTGTTTTTCTTTCTCCCAAGCAGCTTGTCTCCCCTTCAACTGGAGGTACTACCACTGTCACGTTCCTGTCTCAAGATTTCAACGTCTCTCTTGGCTCAACAACTTTGTTGCCAGAAGCAGCCAATACTATACTGCCAATATATGGGGTCCAGCACTAAAAGAGAAACTTTTAGCAGGCCTATTTTTCTCTACCCTTTCTGACCTGGTAAGGGTGACATCCCCTCCTCTCTTGTCATCTCCCCAAATGCACATGAGTTATTGTAAGTAAAAAAAAAAAAAAGTCTCAAAATATTTAGCCATCTAACTCTTCTTTTGATGCTCTTTGACTTGACTGAGCTACTGGCTGCTTTGTATCACAGCATTGCTTTGTATTGCAGCTGTGCTGCATTGCACCTTATTATGTTTGAGAATTTGGACTTATTTTATTGTAATTCCTTAGAAAGATGTCTTTTTGCTTCTGGACTTAATGTGGGGGGCAGGATGAATACTGGACCTCTTCCTCTACTGAAGAAAATGGGCTGTGGGCAATGCCTGTTAACAGAAAAGGAGATAACTCTTTCCTGCCCTGCCTCCTACACAGCTATTCCCACTGAAGGAGTATTTTGTGTAGACATCTTGCTGGCATGAGAGAAAGGAACCGGGACCACAGGATCTGCAGCCCAAACCCCTGTCACTGTTCAGTGTACTGAATAATATATCGAATATTCCTCATGAGACCTTTCGGTCTGATCCCAGGGTACCTGACTACCGCAGACAACTCAAAGCACAAAACGGGGGAGCTGGGCAAGGGAAGGTGCTTGTGTTTGGCTTTCCTCCTCCTTATTCATATGCGTGAGCAACACTTCAAGACAGGCTGATTTAGGCACTGTTCATCTCTGTGCTTTGCCAGAGCAGCACCAAAAGTGAATTTCCTCTGTTATTTAGTTGCATCCTCTCATGTTTTTCTTCATGCCAAAAAATGCCTGTGCCCTGTCTCCTGTGTACACAAGCAGCTTTGGCCTGTTACTTACAAGTATGGGGGAGGGGAAAAAAAAAGAAAAAAAGTGAAAAAAATAAAGCTATAAAATGCACGTAGTTTCTTTAGCTAGTATTGTCACTGAAAAATGTGCTGCCGTTTTTTTTTTTTTTTCCTTTTTCAGCTTACAGAGTGATTTCTGTGTTATGATGGAGTCAGTTCACAGTGCTAAGCTCCAGAGTTGTGGTTAATTAGTAGCCAGTTTAGGAAATTATGTTATCATTACCTCATCCTTTCTTAGCTTAGCAGCTTCCCTCCTCTTCCACCTCCCCCCCTTCCCCATCCCCTCCAAACTTCCCTGCCCAGGGACATTTTTTTTCTTAATGACATCTACGTCACACATACAAACTCAAATCTCCTAAATGCACCTCAGTATCTCGAGCCTCCAGTAGTTTGAAAACCCACATGGATTAACTTCTCTGCATGAAGAACGACCAAAGAAAAACAAACTCAAACAAAAAATAGGTTGTTCTTCTCTTTCCCCTCACCATGCTGGTTTTATGTTGGCTCTTGCCCATGCAGCTCCATACCAGGCATGGAGTCTGATGCTGGGCTGACCTCCACCTGCCCCGCGTTTGTTGATGATGAGCTCTTTCACTTCAACCCTCTGCCATCCTCCCGCATGCCTAAAGCAAAGGAGAAAACAGCAGAAAGGAGTAAACAACGAGGTCCCCTCAACACATGGTGGCAACACGCAGAATTAGAAGCAAAAACCATGGAGAGGGAGGTAAAAAACACAACTTAAAAGGGGATTTTCTAGTGGCATACTTTGAAACCAGACACTTGCTATTAATGGCAGAGGAGGAAGAGGAGTGGGAGTTCAGAGGTGCAGACCTTGGGTTTACTGGTTTTCTGTTCAACTCTGCACTTAGCCAGGCCTTGTCTGGACCTACATAGTGTCTCAGGATGAAAAACTGGGATAGACACATGGAAGAAGCACTCATCTACCAAGTTTTGGCCCAGAATAATTTGAAATTGGTCTTTTGTTACTTTCATTCCTTCTATCTATCAGTGATACGTCATTTTAGTTGTTTGTCCTCCTTAATGTGGTGGAGGTCTCCATTGTCATGTATGGAGAAACCTGGCCACCTCGGGGTAGGATGGCTGATGTGGAAACCTCTGGAGCACAAATCTCTGAGCTGCCAAAGCTTGAGCTGAAGCTCTGAATCATCTTGTCAATGTGGCCACATGCACATCCTCTGTAATTGAGCACAAAGAAATATTTGTCAGCCACCCGCTGCTTGGTTGCTCCTGCTGTGCAAAACATAAGCATTTCACCAAATGTTGTTTTAATTCTCCTTTTCTACCTTGTTTTTTTCTTTTTTCAATTCCCTCTGTCTTGGTCTCTCATACCGCATAATGAGCATGCTTGGGTAGATTATCTCCTTTGTCTCCTCTAAGAGGGACTAGATCGGGATTGTGACCTCCAGGATAGCACCTCACACATTGTCTCTACAGATTTCTTCTCCTACCTTATTCTTACCTACCTTATTCCCCCTTCTCCACAGTGTTCACACCTCTCAGGCATTTGCAGACTGGGTGGGGCTGGCTCACAAGTTAGACATTTCTTCACCAAGCTGCTCATGGTTTTTGTGGCTTTTGCCAGCCCTAAAAACTCATGCTGTTCTTCTCTGCACCCCTCCTACTCAACGTGGATGTGAGAGGCCTGGAAATCCACGTGATAATCCACACACACTGTCTCTGCAGCTTGCAGAAGGACTTTTACTCCCCAGTGGTGATCACAATATTGAGACAGGACAAAATCAGCCAGGCTTTTGCCATATCACATTTCAAGGCAGAACTATCTGTTGCCTCTCAGGCAGTCTTTAGGCTAGGGAAATAGGTTGTGTCTGAAAATAAATAAATGCATTACTGAATTTTAAACAGGACTTTGTACTCAGGATAAATCAAGCTTCAAATCACATGAGCCAGCTGTAGCCAGCACCAGCAGTGGGGTATGTAGGGAAGGCTAATACTTGAATTTCTTCCATACACTCGGCACTAATTCCCATTGAAAACTGCATGAGTTGAAACATGTTAAAATTTTTCTGGAAGTGGTGTCTGTCTCATCGAACATCTTCTCTCCCCAGGTTTGTCCTCACTGAACAGTGTATTTAAAAGGCTTTTATTAGCCATTGTGTTTGTTTCTGTTTTCCCAGGAGGAATCTCCTTTCTGCCCCTGCTGTCCAGATAGTGCGACTCCCAGGGCAGCTTTCTGCTGTAGTTCTGTCCCCACTCGTGGGTCAGGGTTATGATGGTCCCAGAAAGACGACCTGTGGGACTCCATGGGTGGAAGTGTGAAGGACAATGTGACAATGTTTCCGGGATATTCACACTGCTCTGCTTGTCCAGAACCAGGCATTGGAAGTGTTCATCCAGCTCCTACACCCATCCATCATTTTATTTTCTGTGGATGTCAGGTTTCTGGGGTCCCTTGCTGGCTGAAAGGCCCAGGGCTTCATTCTGGTCGTTCTTATGGTGTTTTTCAGCATTTCTCAACTGTCATGTAATCACCATTAGGGTGGGATGGTGAGACCCAAAGGCAGCACTTAAGCTCTGCAGAGTAAGTGACCTTAACCAAAGGGACAACCTACTCCTTTCCCTGTTTGCTGAGAGGCAAGAAACCATGAAAGTCTTGGCCAGGCCAGAGGCACAGCAAGGTGCCTGCTGGGACCTGGGCTGGGAGCCAGCCCCGAAGCCCGGCTGAACCCAGAGGCAACGTCCAGGCATGTGGGCATCCCTTCTGCTAACACACCCGGCTCTGCCGTGTCCAACATGCCCTGGGGACACGGCTGGAAGCTCTTGTGAATCCCTGGTATAGATGCTTTGTAACTAGTCTAAGGTTCATGTTAAAAGCCTTAATTTGGTGGGGTAGGTTGCCCAATGAAATTCAGGAGGTGTTTACCGCTGTCTTGATCTGTCCATAAGGAAAAAAGATTTTTCCTGGTCATTCAGCGAAGTTAAATAGGCTCAGCTTTTCCACTGTAGGTAAACCTCTGTGTCTTGCTGTCCTCCTGTCTGTCTGCATCCTCTCTCCTACCTCTTGCAGTGGCGTAAAAAGCTCTGAAAGCTTCAAGTGCTTCAAATTCTGGAATCCTGATGCAAAGCAGAGCTATTTATTTTTTCACTATTCAACACAGGAATCTCTTCTGGGGGTGGCTATCTTTTAAGACTTGGATTCAAGGGATGCTGCACTGTGGTCTCAGCTTATTTCTCACACAAGCTGGATGCTTTTCAGGGGTGGTGTGCATCAGTGCTTTGAACAACACTTGACTTCTCAGATAGCCACACTGAAGTCAAAGGGCATCATTGCTGAGTGAGGTGTTATTTCCAGGGGAGCAAACACATCTACACCCCTGCTCAGCCTGTTTTGTTTTGAATCCTGTATAAATACTCAGCTGCTGGAATGAGCTTATCATCTGAGAATCTCCTCTTTTTTTTTCCCCCCTCTTCGGTGTAAGTTGTTTTTAATCTTTGTGGCTCTGTGGAAATGAAAAAAAATAAACCTAGCCACAGAAAGCAAATTAAAAGATCTTTGAATTTTATATTTTGCCTTAGGACTTCTAGGTAGGATTGCAATTTTTATCACCTGACAGCTACACCTTGCAGACAAACAACTTAAACCACTGATGCCCAGTCCCCCGAGTGAGTCTAAGGCCCAGGGTTTGCAATGTACAGCTCTTTTCTATCCATGCTCTGAGGGCTGATTTTAAGTAAGTTTAGTTAAATCAGAGAAAAGTCTCCCCTGCTGGAGACATTCATAATCTGAAGTAGGTGTCTGGACTGACTCCGTCTCATTCATATAATTGAAATTCTTGATAAGATGCCTGAGTTAGGCTGACATGGTACAAACACCATCCCTTAGGTTGCTTCTCACTGTTTTCCTGGTGTCACCGTTGGTCAAATATAAATGTGACATAACTTACTTGCCCCCATCAGCTAATTCTACTGCAGGAGGGTTTAAAAAAAAAGAAAAAGAAAAAGCAAGAAGGTGACATTAAACCAGCTAAAAAAATCTCAAGACCTGTCAATCAAGAAAGATATTTACTGAAGCTTCTATTGACCCATATATGCTCTTATCTAGAAACCTTTATCTTCTAAGACAATGTTGACTAACAGCTTTTCCTTTACTCTTGTTTCTATCTTAAAAGAATAACAAATAAGCTTAATTCTTCACAAAATCTTTAGCAAATGCCTTTTAAGCCTAACACAATGGTAGTTATTTTAAGAAGGATGGCTAAGCACTGCAACACTTTTCTATTTTTCTGTCTTCGTTTTTCATATTGGAGCACTTAATCACAGTTAATCTTTGCGCACAAGGAAGACACATTAACTTTGTTTGCACAGGAATGATATAAAAGCTTTCAACTCCTCTGTTCCTGTATTCATCTCCCTGGTAAGCCTTACCATTTTAAATAACAGATAAAGGAAATGCTGAAGATTCAATGATAGTCTATCCTTGCTCAAGTAACTGCAGGGACTAGACTCTGTAAGCAAACTTGCAGCCTAACAGATGAGCCAGATGAAGCTGAGCATCTGCAGATCCCACTGGCAGGTATGAGCTGAGGAGAAGGGCATAGTTGATAAGGGTGTATCAAAAACAACAACCTGAGAAGATGCCAATGCTTAGGACAGGTGAAAGGAGACCACCTCCCTGTACTACTGGGGGTGTTCAGATGTCTCTGCTCTCTGCAGGCACAAGCAAAGCTGTCATTGCCAGCATTGCAGCCACTTCCTGACTTTTGTCTGAGTGTCCCTTCTTCGTGTTTTGCTTCAAAGGCTACAGTAATGGTTTGCTAAAGCGTCTTGTTTTGATAGAGTTATATTCTCCAAGGCTGTGAAATTGAGGGCTAAATCTCAGCTCCACTGAAGTCAGTGAGCCTGAAATGAAAAGAATTTCTTTTGGACTGACTCCGAATTTCACTGTTGAGGGTAATGGTAATTTAAATGCCTTTTATGGCCTCTTTACTCTGTCAGAGCAATAAAAGGGGGCTTAGTTCTTGGTTACACCCAAAAGTTGCCCTGCTTAATTATCTTGGAATAGTTAAAGTAATAAAACACTTTGCCTGCTCCCTGCCTCCCTCACACCTACCGGAGCAGATCTGCTGGTATAAATGTACCAGTGTGGCACATGAAGGGAATTAGACTACAGTGGCTTGGGGGCGTTGGCTGGAAGGAGACAGCAGTATGTTCATTCATTAAGTGAGACCTTGTTCCTGGGATTTTTTTCTGTCTGATTATATAGGTATGAACTTAAACTACTGAGCTCTGGGCTTTTGGGGCTGGATGCATGCCATGGCCACATCATGATCCCAGACCAGGGGGAGACTCAGATGTGCACAGAAACCCATGTGCATTTAATTGCACAGGAAAGAAGCCTGGATGTGGGGACCAGAGGGAGCGATAGCCCCTAATGTTGGCACCTGGGGCATGGCATGGTGCACATCCTTGGCTTGCTCTAGGAAAATCAGCAGGAGAAAAGAAACAGGAGCTGGAGAGAAAAGGTCCCATGGCAACTTCAGTAGATGTTAAAACACAACTAGAGATCCTCCTTTGCTGACTCTAGCCAATTCTGCATCCTGTTTTGTGTTTGCTAGGATCCAGCAAAACACAAGGAGTAGGTGTTGCTCCAAACTTTCCCTGTCTCTGTCCAGACATTTCTGGGAGCTATTCACAGAGACTAAACTGAAAAACATTGTGCATACTTTGGCCAGGAACCATTTTAGTTCACTATGAAGTGCTGTAGTATAAATAAATATATATGTGCAAACAAATGCATAAAGAATATTTGTTTGGTGGTCAGAAGAAGCAAAGCTGTCCTTGCCCTTTCATCCCAAGATGAGAGGACATTAGATCAGACTGATAAGCATGTAGATTGTTGGGTGGGTTTTTTTTGTTTGGGTGGTTTTTTTTCTTCTTTTCTTTCTGTTATGTTTCAGTTGTACTATTTAATCTTAACAGTAGTTAAGTACAAGAGGGCTGTGTAACCAATATATTAAGCAGTCATCCGGTAGACTCGGAGGCTTAAGAGTCAAAAGGTTACACTCAAAGGACATATCTATGACAATAAATAGACCGTGGCCCTGAGGGCGAATGGCACAAAATGACTCAACCATAGAGACTCTTTCTGTCCCCTGTTGCCAGTTTTGCCTCCTCTGCACTGTTCACTTATAACACATATGTGCTGAGTGTCCTTTGAGGTGCTCTAGGGCATGTTGTCTTGCCTTATGGTGCTGCTCAGAAGACCACAGGTCTTCCATAGATCCCGAATCATATCTGACAATCTGGTGCAAATGTTATGGATACTCTAGGGTTTCAGCCCAGGTACCAGTTGTTGGTATGTGGCCAGCTAGATGAAGCTCCTAGAAAGTACAGTCACTACTGTCAAGAAAGCTGTTTGGTGGGCCCAAATAAAAGTGTCTGCTTTAAGGTGAGCTGAGTAAGTTTTTAGAGGCCACTGACAACATTGCCAAACCCCCTCCAATCACAGTGGGACTTCACAGGTCAATGCGTAAATGCCTAAATTTGAATACCTTAATCTGTGAACTAAATCTCATTCCAAATTCCTACTTGAATACCTAATGCCACTTGAAATGCATGAGCTCGTTTGTGGATCTGACCCTGCGTATCTAAGGCTCTACATCTTACCTGGTTTGTAACAATGAAAGAGTAAATATCAGAAAAAAATCCTTAAAAATAGGCTTCTGAAGCAGCTTCATGTGCAGCACAGATAAGGCAGAAGAACCACTTTTTGCTATATTCCTCTTACAGAGTGCCCTGTTCTGCTCCTCTAGGACAGGCAACTTTCTCTCCTGGGGAAGTAAGTAGGTGTAAAGAGATTTTTATTGCAGATATGCTCATTTCTAGCTCCTTGTCCTGGTGATTGCAGTGTGTGTGTCAATTGGTTCTCATTGGCTTTGTTAAAAAAAAACAGGCTCCTTGGGTTTCTTCAAGATTCCCAAAGGAAGTTTTAGTTCATTGGCTCTGGGTATCATCCTACAGTGTCTGAATACTGGTGCTACTGGTTGGGTCTTGGAAGGGATTCAAAGGCAGCACTGTACAAGAAAACTTCACAGGTCTTGGCATGTTAGATAGTGGTGGGTAGTGGGGTTGCTTAATAAAGCAGTTCAGTTCAAAGTGAAGGTAGAGGGAGTGTAGGCTCATAGATCATAGCACACATGCTAGCCCAGAAATGCCAGGGTATTTCAGTTGTCATTAAAACATGCAGGTACATGAATTATTGGTAGAACTAACCATCCTGTGATGCCTGAGCACAGAGCCAATAGAGGCAAAACATTTCCAATTTTTAGCAAGTTTGAATGCTTTGGCAAATTGTTTAGCTTGGAATTTACTGAAAGCCATATTCATTTAATTAGCCTTCCAGTGTACTGGCAACAGGTCTAGGAGTTTATGTGCACTCAGACCCCCTCCACGATCGGAGTTTTTCAGGTCCCACACATTGAATTTTGGAAGCAACTTCAGGAATTATGAACATGAGGGATGGATGGTACTTGTCTAAGTCATGCAAGATGTGGGTGGGCTCTTTCTCAGCTAGCTTGCACAGCCAATTTTTGCCAGTATCCCTCACATCCCACCTGCCAGCCCAGGGCTGGGTTTTCAATAAGGCATAATTAGGTTTTTGACATAAAATCTGGATGCCTCAGATTCAGAATATCATTAAAGGAGTCTCAGTTTTTAGGGGATGAGAAGTTTAGCAAAGGACAGACAGAGGCTCTGGGTGCTATATTCAGACCACCTTTTGTATGTGCCTATATACCTCAGGACAAGAAACCAATGAGTGATTTGCATTACCCCGATCTCCACATCCTGAACCATCAGTACTGTGAAGCGCCTACAGCACCAAAATTAGGCACCCCAGTAGAAAGTTTGGAGATTATAAGGACTATATTCAAGCTCTGTGGCACTTGAAAATGGGGACCATGATTAAAAGACCCAATTTGTTTTTCAGAGGGAAGCAGGGAGGACTTGACCTTTCCACTGATGTTATAATCTCCTTTCTCTACTTTGGGATGTTCATGAGATAGAAAACCTTTCTAATTTTTTGTGTATGGTAAGAAACTCCCTCCACTGAAAAATAATTAATCTTTCATCATAGCTCATTTACATCTATCTCACTACCAGCCCAGGAATGCTGGTCTAAACAGAGACAATCTCAAAAAAACAGACAGGTAGACAGGGGGAGTAGCAATGTGGACTTCATTTTAGACATCAAAGCGGTTCTTAACTGAACAGTTCTATTTATAATGTTGGTAGATTTTCAATGCACTTTCACAGAATGAGATAGACAATTAAAGAGTGGAGGTTTTATGTTGATGAGTAAGTGAACGTTTCATTTCTAAAATGATTTGTCTTAAATGAGTTGCTTAAGGTTCTGTTTATAGTCTTGGAGTGCTGGAGTACTGTCACACCTCGGTTGGTAACATCTACCCTCAAAGGGCTCAAGGGAATAGCATCCAGCCATGTGGTTTTTTGCTCCAATAACTTATTAGCACCCTTGGCTTCCCAAGAGCAGTGCAGTGTTTTTTCTGAGGTCCACGTTACAAAGAGCAGGTTTAAGTCCCACATCTTTAGGCCTTCTTGGCCACAGGACAAAATCCTGAATGACAAGATTAAATCTTTTCTTTTTAATTTTTATTTAATGTTTACAGGGCTTTTTCTTCACTGAACATCAACACGGGTATGTGGAGTAACTCAGGGCTGGGGAAGTAAGAAGACTGGGCTTTCACGGTCCAGGTATTGCCAAAGTGGGAAGATGAAGGAGGTAGGACATGACGGGGAGAGAGAGGAGCTGCTTACAGTAAGGCAGCTGAGTGTAGCTCTGGAGAACAGGGTTTTGCCACAAGGTCTTCTAAGAGGCACCTTTTCCACCTGGGGAAATGTAACTAGCCTTGTCTGGGGCTAATTAGTCACCTGGTGAAGGAAAGCAGGAACTATAAACTGATTTAAGAGTCCTGCCTTCTCTTGCTGTAACACTCATCCAGTGATGACTTCAGACCCACTATGGGTAAAGGGGAGAACTGCTTGCAGAAAACACTTTTGCCTTTGTTTATCCTTGGTGGCCTCAAGGAATGGATCAGACCAGCCTGGGGCAGCACCCAGGCTGCCCTTTCCCTCCATTTTCCTCCCTAATGTTCATTTCTGCCAATGCAAGTATCCTGCACCTCTCATGTCACTCAGTCCCCTGAATATCATAGGAGACATTTCCAGACCACCAATTTCTATGATTCCTGAAGAAAAGTTGCTTTTTTTTAAAGAGCCTGTGTCTATCTCTCAGAGTGGCGAAGGTGAGTTTAATAACATGGCTCCCTAAATGCTCTGGATCAGTAAGCAAATAAAAGAGAATACAGAATTGCTCCTTGGTGAAATCTCATGTTGTCCTTAAGGTAATCTCAGAGTCTGCAGAGATGGGTTCCCTCTTTTTCAGTGTTTGATATCACCACCATCATCTCAAAGTCTGTTTGAAATTGTAGCACAGTATTGAGATGTACATTGGTTATTTTAAGGGCAGAAGTGGAACTCAGGTCAGATGTATTGAGCCCTGTATGTTGAACACAAGACTCCACAATATAGCTGAGAAGAACGGGTACTGAGGGGAAGAGCAGCATGTTATGGCTAACAGTGGCAAACAATAGATAACTTGGAAAAAAGCTGAGAATAATCATGTAGTGATACTTCCTCAAACACCCTCCCAGGTGTCAGCAATTTGCAACTGAGCCAGAGGGGCTGCCTTTGTATTCAGCAGCCCTTGGGGTTTTTTCTTCTGTGAATTTCTCTAGCTGCTCATTGGACCCAAGAAAGCTATCAGCAAAGGTCTATCATTCTCGTCTCTGGAGACCAACACTGCAGCTTCTGTCCTGCTGTGTATTTTCACCTGCCAGGTGCTTCTAGCAGGGCTGGTCTGGTATACATGAAGCAACAACCTTGGATATGAGGAGTTACAGCAGTGCGAAAGGCTTTACTGCAGGGCTTTACTGCAGCTGGGGTATATCACCTGGCAGTGCCCTGCACTCAGAAGGTATTTTTTTGCTTGGAGGTATTTTCCCAATGACACCTCAGATATGGGAGACCTGGCCTGTGGGATGTCTCCCCAGAGACCAGCAGCACAGCACCAGTTATAGAGTTCCACATGGAGTTTATTTACCACTCCTGTTTAGGTGGACAATATCAAGCTTCAGCTTGATAGAGGCATGATTCTTGGGTGAAGTGTCTGCAGTAGGTGACGATGGACTCTTGTCCTCTCTCCTCCTCCTGCTGCTAACCCCAGCTGTGCCCATACAGCTTCCAGGGCTGGTGTAATATGAAGCAGACAGCAGTTTGGACTCTGCTTGAAAAAAGCAACCTCTCCCATGCCTCTTCTTCCAAAAGCAGCACCAAAGCAGGAATGAGGAGTGAGGGACCTGGATGCAGATAAGTGGGGGTGCTGCCCCTAAGAAAACATGTGTGGAATCACAAAGTTGTTTACTTAATGTCTTTATGAATTTGGAATACAATCCCAAGACACACCCTCTACGCAGCCCCGCGCCTCCCTCACCTCCTCATCTTCACGCGTGCCTAACAGGAGGTTGGTGTTGACCGCAGCGATGCACAGACCTGTGTGGGGTGATAATACCGAAGAAACATTTTCACCCCTCCAAGGCCTTTCTTATATGTATGCCTTGCCACACCACAGCCAAGGCAGCTGAGAAACTCTGCCCAGATCTGGAGGCATTCCCACTCCTTCTCCGACCTACCCACCACCCTGTGCACCCCTCGTGCCCTGACTGGCCAAGCGTCTTGCTGAGAAAGGCGGGGGAGCAAGCTGAGGTGCCACGGGGAAGGCTCTGCACCAATTCTCCCTCTTGCAAACTTAAATGAAAGGCAAGGATGCTTCCTAAAACAGCCTCTGAGAAGAATGGGTTAACCCAGGAGGTAGTGAAAGCCACATGAGAACTACACAGGTGCAGCAACAGTTTTTATTTGGTAAATATCACCTCCACAGCCCAAGAGGAGGCTCATGAAAGAAGATGCCTCTTCTGCAACTAGGAAGAGTGTGGTTAGGAGCACTTGCCGAGCTAATAAAGGCTGTTGAAGCTTCAGCTTCCGTTGGTGGTTAACCCTGTGACATCGCCCCGCTCCTCTGAAAACAGCACCTGACTGATACACAGCTTAATTGTGTGTGATATAAACACGTTTTTATCACATTAGCCTGCCGCCGAGCGCGCAACTGAAAGGTGCTGCTTAATCGAGCAGGGGGTAACTCGTACATAGCAAGATGGAGCTGTGAGCTGCTGCATAATACAGTTGGCACAGGTAATCAGGGCTGCCCCTACTCAGTGAGCGACTGCCGGAGCGGGTGCAGGGCAGAGAGCTGTGATGCGATAGGAAAATGATTGCCCTTGCGGTTAAAAACCAAAGCTTGCCGACCTATTTCCTAGCAAAAAGTATTCATTTTTTGCTTTGGTACTTTTCTCTGTCTCTCAAGAAGGGGTGATTTGATCTAATGGCTGAGATGGGCAGCCGCCGGTCTGTCCGAGATGAAGGCTGGACCCTGGCTTTGCGGCAGAGCCACTTCGATCTGCAATGCCCATGTTTTCTCCAGGCCAAGGCTCTACAGGGAAAATGCAAGCTGCAGAGCAGGATGGAGCCCTGACCACCAAGCTGATTTCTGTGTTAGAAGCTTTTTTACATCACCAGCCCAGAGCCCTTCTGCATCCATAGGACTGATTTTTCAGCAGCCAGAAATACACAAGCAAAAAGCTCCCTACGCCTTGTGTCCCTGCTCTAAAGCTGCTTCAAAAGCTCAAGGGCTAATTTTTTTTCCTGCTTTCCTCCAAGAGTAAATAATGTCAACATTGGAGGAGGATGTTACATGGACCTGGGCACATACTCTCCTGAACTGGGAATGGCTGTTGTCTCTCATCCACTGTGTAACCCCAAGTAGCTACGTAAGGGGTTTGCCAGGTTCACTGTCCATAAATATATCTCTATTTTCTCCATCCCTAAGAACTATTAAACTGTATTTCAAATACTGAGGAAGATGAAGGAAGTCTGCAATGATACAGTCAAGTTCCAACATAAAATATGTATTCCAACAGTTTCTCCCTCTGTAAATGCAGGCCTCCACGAAGGTATTTTATTCAGGGTAAAATATGTATATTTTTTTCCTTCAGAACTTTATTTGTCTGCAAAACATCACACACACCCCCATGGCTCTGTAGACACACTACGATTTTAATATTGCTTTGGTTCATGTTTCACTCACTCCACATCAGCAAAGTGGTGTGTACAGAGTTGCAGCCCACTTCCAGGCTGGTAAACAGCTCCCTGGAAGTCCTCCTTCATCTGAGCCAGCTCTGCTCTGCAGAGGTTGAACACAAAATTATGGGGGTTAAGACTGCCCCCATGGAAACACAGTAGAAATTTTCTCCTTACTTCACTAAGGCAGGATTGGGCCAAGGCTGTCATATGCTGCAGCGGATCAAGGCTGATCCCACTTGACTTTCATTCCTCACATCTTCACCACAGTGCCTCCATCCATCGGCTGTGATAAATACCTTTTCCCCACCCCTTCTTCCTCTCTCCCCTATCCTCCTCTCCCAGCCACCTCCTTTGCACAGCTGGGCTTGTCACAAGGCTGATTTCTTCAGGCATTAATTTATGAATGGTACAGGCAGTGCTTTGGAAATTTACCCCTTCATGCCAACTTCCTGCTATGTGGAACACCTGCATTTAACAGCAGAGAAAGAAAACAACCACCACAGTTAAACCTTGGGTAAAACTGGTTTCAATTAGGAGTCTTAATTGCAATGAAACAGAAAGGAAACAAAATGGGATCTTTGCTTGTATGAGCTCTCCTCCTTCTCTCTCCCCTCCCCCGCTGCTTTTCATTTGCTCCAGTCTGGGCAAAGCACCACATCTCTTCAATTCCTATCCAGGCATTCAGCATCCCCACAAGTGGGCCTAGTGTCCAAATCTGTGCCATCTTTCTCATTTGCCCTTCTCACAGTATGAAGCAAAATCTCAGCAACAGACTGTTACAGCTGCAAAGGACCTTCAGATCATTTGGGACTACTTCTATATCCCAGGCTGGCACTTCTCAACCAGTTACCCTCACACTGAGTCCCATAACTTGTTTTTAACTAAATGACAGACACAGAGACCTCAACTTTTCTCCTTTCTTCCCTTCATCAGTATTTCCCTGCGTTTGGGATGTCAGCCATCATACAGCCAATGTAGCTGACTTTCTGACTGAATGGAGCTCAACAGGAGGCTGTGAACTTCCACACGTATTTTTCCCTCCCCCTGTTGCAAATATTCTCCATGCAAGAAGACTGAAAGGTGCAATTTCCCCATTTTAACCCAGATCCATTCAAGGTGTGGTTATTTTCATATTTCAATCAACACAGTTTCGTGTCTCTTGGCAGAGGGAGCACGTTGCCATATGCGGTATCGCGTCCGCAGGTGTTACGGCCGCTGCTACGCTAAGGAGGTGAGAGGAGATGGTTTGGACCTGTCACACCTACATTTCATCATAAAAATGTTAATGGATCATTCCAGAAAGTCTCTGCAATCTTTTCTATTGCTTTTACTAGATGTCATTTTGGACATTCTTGGCACCAGCATGGCCCATTTGTGCCTTGTTTCTGCCTCTGGAGAACTGGAGGTGGATTATGTGTGGCGCTTGCTCTCAGCTACAAGGGTTTGCAGACTCCAATTTCCCCTGTCATTAAATTCGAGACTCAAAAGCATGGTGTTGCTGCCCTGAGCTGGCAGTATAGGACATTTGACTTCCCACTCTACCAGCAGGAGATCCTGATGATGATGGCCATGGTGGCAGGAGGGTCTACAGCTCTGCCTCCTGGCTTTCTGCATAAATGGGGTAAATGACTATCAGACCCAAGTGGCAATGGGACCTCCCACGCATGGAAATGGTTGAAGTTCAAGCCTCAGTGAAGCCATCACCATGGGTGACCCCAGGGTGCCTGGGTTTGTCTGTCTTAGTGCTGTTTCTGTTGTTGTTGTATCATATGCAAAGACATATATACAGTCACCTGATGTAAAAAAAAAAAAACCCTATGTGATTGCAGTTATGGGTGTTATTGTAAGGTTGTATGGTTTGCTCAACAGTCAGGTACTCTCCTTTTGGCAGGAACTGCTTCATGTTGTGCTTTGTCCTTAGTGGCCTGTTATGTCCTGGTTGCTGCTGTTTATCAGCACAATCTGGTGAGACCACAAGTGAAGATGGATATTTACTCCAATGAACATTCCGCTAGAAGAAGCCAGGCTGTCATTGCTGGAGTGAAACTGTGCTCTTCCTTAGCTGATAGCCATGCAGGGCCTTGAAAACACGTAGAAGAGCTCAAGTCCCATCCAGCAGAGATTAGTTTCAGCAAAATTTAAGCACTTAAGGAAGGCTTCCACTAGGGTTAAGGAGAGAGCAAGTAGCATCCTGGGACTCATTCAGGCATTGAGGGGACTCAAGCACTCCCCTGTCTCTGCCAACTGACTGCGCTACTGGGGATGGCACTTTTGTAATTCAGGTGCTGCAGATGGGCATTTAGGGCTAGGGGATGGAGCTGGGTTCCCCATCCAGCAAACACACAAGCCATTGGGTGGATTGCAAATCCCATCTGTGTTGCTTCATGTCTATACCACCATCAGCTAGAGAAAAGTGCTCTTTCCGTCCCATGCCAGTGAACTTTGTTTTCAAGGAGGCAAAATGAGAGTTGTGTGAGGTAACCAGGACGAGAGTGCCACCTTTCTTACAACAAAGCCACCTGTCAAAACCCTCTTGCTCGTGACACAGCTGTGAAGGCAACACAGACAGAGCTTGATGGAGCACTTGCCTGGGCAGAAAGGTTTATCTGCCATTCTCCTGCAGTGCTGGGTGTGTGTGGTAAAACCGAAATCTTTCTCAGCGCAGCCAAAGGACGTAGCTGTGGTTGCTCTGTAGCGAAAGAAGGGATCAGCGTATATTTGATCTGGGGGAGGTCCCGGTTTGCCTTGCACCATAGCTGACAGGCGTGAGAGCTGCAGCTTCCATCCCTGCTGTGGCTGGGATGCGTGGAACGCAGGCGTGCAGCAAACGGTGGCTGAGAGGCATATACCTTCCTGGCTGCGACCTGCCCTGACGATGGGGAACGGCATCTCATTTCCTGGCGTGGTTAAAGCCGTTACCCCCGTTCGCTATGCCATGGGTCCCACTGCAGGCTTGTCCTTCCCTTCTCGTAGTTAGTTTCCTTATTTGCTTTAGCAAAGGTGGGACATGTCATGGTGGTTTTCGAGCAGAGCTGCGCTGGGGAGCTGTAAGCCAGCCTGACAAAAGACTTGTTTGTGTGATTTGTTGCAATAGGGATGAGACAGTTTGGCAGCAGGCACAGAAAAGGAAACAAAATAGGATTTTCTCCCATCCCTGTTGCAGATTTTTGTGGCAGCTTTGTCCTGCCTTTTGTCCTTGCTCTGAGCCTCAGTTTCTCCAGCTGGGAAATGAGGAGAGATGCTTGCATTTTGGGCCAAGCCAGGCAGCCACTCCCTGTTGTGGCTTGTGTTAAGATTAGACTGTACATGTCCTGGAAATGGAGGAGAAATGCAGACTGTTCTTATCACTGAGTGAGTGGGCCTTAGCACTCATGTTTTTCATGCGTCAAAACCAACCATGTACTTTCAGTGTGCACACCTTTCCTATGAGGTTAAATGGATGGGACTGAAAAGGAATTTTTGGGTCATCAGATTCAGTCCCTTTTTGGGTCTGCCAGTGATCTTGTCTACTCCTTCCCCTAACAAACTTTTCAGGTGTTTACCATCACGCACTGCTTTTACCCAAAGCTGCTCCAGACCCAGAGTACATTAAAGATTAGCCACACTTTACCACAATTACTTGGGAGTGGAATGAAAGAAAAGCAAAACAAGGAAGACTGAAAGTCAAATTTTCATGGGTATTCTTGGGAGTGAGATGTTTTCTATCTGGACAGAGGTGGCTGCACCATGAGAAACAGGAGAGTGCAACACTCAGAAAGCGAAGCCAGAGCAGCCACATCAGCTTCACTGCGGTGCACCAAAGGAATCACTTTGGACTGTGCAAAGGCCAGCATGTTTTGTTACATGAGTACGCAGTTGGGTGTACGTTGCCACCAGGCCGCATACAACCATTTGAGAAGAAACTCCTTCCTACAGCCAGGCTTGCAATGTGCAAAGCAAACCAGATCCAGGGCTAGCTTCAGCACGGGCCCAACGCTGATCCTCGCATCAGTGGCAGCCTAGCTCCCGCCTTGCTCGGCCCTTTGCAGTCAAGTGTTCCCCGGCTGTGTGTTTGCAGGGGCCCTTGGGAAGGTGAATGTGCAAAGGTGTGAAGTCAATGTGCCCCAGCTAAAGACACTTAGCCCTTGTGGGGATGCTCTAATTCAGGAATGAAGCCACCTTACATTGCTGTATCTTAATCCTCCTTTGAGGATTAAGCACTAAAGGCATTTTAATCCTAAATGAGAACATGCACATGTGCTTTAATTTATTGGCACTGACTTCACACCTGTAGTTAGCTGACTTGTCTTCACTTTCCTACATGTCCCTGTGTAGGAAAGCTCTAATGAGATGCAACTGGAATATGGGCAATGCTGTAGCTATTAGTTCTCTCTTTGAGGTTTCTGTGGTTTGGGTTTCAGTGCATTCCTTGTGTTTTGGGTTAGGTTTTTCCCCCCTTTTTGGCCTTTTCAGACACCTTGTCAGTTTTAGTATGTACACGTTTGATTAGAAGATTCTCAGATGGTAGAATTTTACCCCCAGAGAACCACATGATTTTTTGGCCATTTAATCCTGTTGGGGTCTGAGGCAGCCTCCACGTGTGGCTTGGATTAATCCTTTGAATGAGAGGAGACTCTTCCTTCAAACACGTACTTCCCTCTCATAGAGGCTCATAAGTCTAAGTGCTCAGCTAAGCTACTTAAATTACCTAGTTGGTCTTCTAAGGCTCTGTCTATGACCAGTGCAAGAAGTAATTTTCTCTGGTGTGGTTCAGTTTAGATATTTTTTTTTGAGAAGTCTCTCCCTCTGTTGGCTAGACACTGAGTGTAGAGACTAGGCAGGTCAGACAGACACCTACATTTTTGTAGTGCAACTGTTCCACTGTGCTGGGCTGCTTTTTTGCTTCCGAAAATGAACTCAACCATGGTATGTGTAAGGGGGAACCAAGCCCACCTACACTGACTTTTTTCATCAGCTGTAGCTCTTCCACTCTGAGGTGACTAGACAAAGTGAAATGTGGGCTGGATTAGTTTGTGCAAAGGCACCAATAACTTTCCTGGCTGGGAAATTCTGCATTAGCCTTTAAGAACATCCAAGAACTCCCATTAGCCTGAAAGCTAATGTCTGTGGGGAGAGGGGCTTGGACTCACTGCTGCCAACCTGATGAATTTATCAGAAGATGCGTGTGCTTTCAGATGCAGTGGTACCCAACAGGCAGGGTGCTGGTTTAGGACACAGGGTCTGGGAACAAAGGCACATCCCCTCATCCTGCTGTGCTTTGGTTTTCCCAGCTGTGAAATAATATCTATTCTCTTTGTTTTGAAACTGCTGTTGACACTTGAGGAATCTAAGGTCCTTCAGGAGTGATGATTTGAAGCAGGCAGTAACTTCATCTCCTAGAGAAGCCTTTCTTGCTCTGTTGACTACATGGGGAGCCAAAAGAGACTCATGTTTCTACTTAAACATGAGATTTGCTTAGTATGAAGTCCCTTACTGGGGTTCTGGGTAAAAATGTGGATGTTGTTATAATAATGATATTATTATTATAACATGCTCAACATGATAGTTCATTCTCCATGTAAGGTAAGTGGATATCCCCTCTCATTTGTTGTTATCATTATTTACTAATTATTCCTGTAGCCAAAAGTGTTTATTGCTTGATGGAACTAAAAAAGGAAAAGGGGCTTAGGCTGAAATTGCCTCTCACTCATAATCACTTTCATCCACTAAAAAGGAGGGAAAATAGCCAAGATTCTTCACTCAAAGGATTGCTTGTTTCAGGTTTTGCTGCTGTTGTTGATTACTCTGTAAAGTCTTTATGGCAAATATAAAATCGTCTCACCTACGCCCTGATACCTGGAAATCAGTACAATCTGGTCAACTGCTCTGAGCTTTTTCAGTAGCTGACCCTCTTTGCAAGGTATGAGCTATTGCCAGATTTTAAGCATGTGAGTGGTAGTGCCAGAAACAGTGGGCTTCATCTGCGCTCAGAATGAGGTGCACACTTCCAAGGAAGTTTTTAGAATGGTTTGCTATTTGTTTCCAAATAATCAATAAATTTGAATCATATTGTTCATCTGCAATTCTCAAAAAGCTTTCCAAAAGCAGCAGGAAAGCTTAATTCACACATGAAAACATGTTCAATTACACACCAGAGAAGCAGAAAAACAAATGATCTTTAAACCATTGCAAGATGTAAAAACACACACTCCCTTCATTAAGAGGTGCCAAAGCACCTTTCAAGTGACCCTCAGTCTTTAGGGCCAAAAGCTTCCTAGTCCTTGAGGCATTTATACGCAGACTTCCCCCAACTTGAAATGTCTGGCATTTTCATTTTAAAGTAATACTGAAATTAACATTTAAAGTAAATTTTGAAGTGACTTGTTATATTGCAGAACAAGCTTCAGTATTGCAGGCGAATGAGAACATGCTGTTGCGAGTATAATTTTTCTGTTTTTCCTTGTGTGAAACTTCGTTCACTCATTTAAATTGTAGGGCTCAGCAGATTTCAAAACAATTTACAGAGGAATCACAATAAATTACACTTATGCCCTTTTCACAGGGGAGGAAACTGAGGCAAATAGAAATGAAGTAACTTGGAAAGTTTATGCAGCAGGTCTATTGCAGAGGCAGGCAGGATTCAGTTCTTTGGGCTAGTCACAGGTGTTGTAGTGTATTGTGCAATGCTATGTGCAAAATGCATATTTTCTCATTGTTATAGACTAAATCCTAAGAAAATCATGAAATATTAATCCAAACTAACGTTTGCCTTACCTTTAAGCAATATGGAAACTACTTTGAGACCTTCTCTTCACACTGCAATAAGAAAGATGTTGCAAAGATGTTACAAAGTAAGAAATCTCTGTGCTTTTTAAACATTTTCTAGATCTTTGAGCAGTGTGACTTTAAAGTATTTACCCACAGGCGTGGGACTGGAAGCGTGTTGTCTTTTGTTTTGTCTGAGGCCAAGGTTTCATACGACCTGGGGACTCCCACTCCCTGAGACATACCATGAGATTCATGCTACCATCAGGCTTCAGGACACAGAATACAGTTGCTTTCAGCAGTGCTAGTGATAAAACTTCTGATTTGGAAAACCAACCTAATTCTTCAGTCCCAGACCAAATAAATCCATTGGCTGTATAAGAAAAAAAACCCACCAACCCTCACCTCCATGCGCTGTCTTTATGCCAGCTCTGCCCTTTAAGAGAATGAATTCTGCTCTAGTTTGCACAGATGTGTTTCATGGGGTAAAGATGTGTTTAAAGGGAAGTGTGTTTTTCATGCCCTAGTGAATCTGGCCTCTAGGTAGCAAATTCTTCCCTCTGTTATTCCACTACAAGCTCATGCACTTTCTGGGGCAGGGAACATCTTGTTGTTCAGTGCATGTAAAGGGCTGGGTGCACTGCGGTTCTGGGCCATGGTTTGGGGCTCCTAGGCACTACCACATGCTGCATAATTACTATTAGTAATGAATAATAATACTAATACTAATACTACTACTAATAATAATAATAACAACAACAACAACAATAATAATGGCTGAATCGAGTGAACCCCATAACCTTGCCCTTGGGTGCCTGAGTAGGAAACACGAGCCAAGGCAATTCAAGAGAGACACCAACAACAGAGTTACTTGCAGCAGTCCCGGCAGCTGGCTTTCCTAATAAGCATTATAAATGTGGCTGGGAGGGGGAGGCAATGCACAGCAATTTCACATTGCTAGGCTCCACGTACAGGGCAGTGTACCATCACCGATGGACTCATTTCAGTCTCCACTGGAAAACCAGTGGGAATTACTGCTCCGGAACATTTTTCATTGAAGGGAGAACAGCCCCTGAAGCAACCTCTGTGAGTGGCACTGGGGTGTAAAATGAATTGCAAACAACTGTTGCTTTTATGTCTTCTATACAAATGCTTGAGTGATGAGACTTGAGCTATTATGGAGGGTTTCTTTGCGGTGCCAGCCAGTTGGCTATCACTGGGACGATTAGTAGCTCTACCTGTTACCTCTTTATTCAAATGAAAGGGATCCACTTCGATTCTGGCGGGTTCCTACTGACCCTTAATTTGTTGAGGGATACATCCTGAAGGGGTGCTGACCGTCTCCACCTTCCAGTGATGACTGCACTTCTCTGAAATAAGCATCCCCTTGAGAAATTATTAGAAATGAATGATTGGAGTTTTTATTTCTTGCTCTAGTGTTACTATTGCTATTCTCCCTTCATACCTAAGCCCCTTCTTGTGGTTTCAGAAGGCTGTTTGATACCTGGAGAGGAGGAACTTGTTGTTCACATCACTCCTTCAGCATGGTGTTCCTGGTGCAGAAAGACTTATCGATAGCACTACCTGTCCTTCCACAGCAAAGCCCAGGACATAACACTGTCAGCTTAGCACGTATTTAAGTCCTCTGGTAAATAAGAACAGACTGAAGCTTTGCACTCAGAAAGAAAAAGGGTTTGGCCACATTTCCCAATGACAGTGTTTCTCACAGTTTCCGTTTAGCCCGGCATTCATTGCCTCTCCCAGGAAGACCCTTGAGCAGTGGCAGCAAAACAATTGTCGGAGTAAGCAAATATTGTATGGATAAAGGGCTTCAGCATGCCAAGCCAAATCCTGCCCACTTCCAGTCTACTGTAAACTCAAAGAAACTCACTTGACTTTGGTGGTGTTGCGGTGAATGCAAAGCCCAGCTCTGCAGGGCCCTTCCCAGTCGTTCCTGGAAGGGTCAGCTTCTGCTCTGAAATCCACCACACCCCTGCTCTTGCCAGCAACCAATTCCTAAGTCACAGCCATTAACCTACTGCCAGTGCCTTTCAATTAGTATTTTTGACCTGTCTCGTTCCCCCTGGAAGGCTTTTCCTGAACTTCACTCCTCTGATGTTTGGAAATCTTCGCATTTCCAGCCTTACGGCCAGTTTGTTCTTATGCCAACATTGTCCTTTTGCTTAAATAGCTCATTTCCCTCCCTGCTATGTATTTATAGAGAGCAATCATATCCCCCGCTAGCCAGTGCATGCTCAGCACCTTCCAGTATATGTCCCTGGCATCTGTCTTATAGACGTGGCTTAAAGTGCTTCCTCTGTGTCTGAACGCAAATAAGAGTTCCCACCCTGTTCCAAACATGGTGCTTGCACACGCTGGATCTGGTCCAAACGGCCTCAGGATTGCCTATATACTTAATTTAAATGGCAACCAAAATAATTCTCAGCCCAAGTGGCCTCATGGGACAGGCTCTTTGCAAAAAATGGAGATCCATGTCCTTCTACCAGTTCCCTCTGCATGAGAAAAAAGGGCAACTCTAAGTTGCTGAGACTGGATTCCCTTCTTGCCTTGCTGCTGCTCTCCCCCTGCCCTGCTCCTGGGGTCTCGCTGGGAAGGGGAGCCCCTGCAGTGGTGCTGATAGGACGGGAGTTGTCTGGCTGCCAGGGTGAATCAGAACAGCTCTGTCTCTAACATCCCGCCGCCTGTTAATTAATGCATTAATTAATTGCCTTCTAATTCCTATAATCATCCTTATTTTGGGGGGTGAGCAGACTTTCAAGGTTGTATAGCTTGCCCAAGGCCACGCAAGAAGTTAGTGGCAGAGCCAAGAAAGAAACCCGGGTGCCCTGACTCCCGGGCTGGGCTGTGCTCACCAGGCAATAACGCTCCCTTCGTGGCTGGGCCAAATTGCTCTCCTTTTGGTAAAACGTCCTACACACCATTTCCTTCACTCCAGCCAATGCGCTCAGTGCGACGAAGCACCTTTTTTTTTGCCTTACAGCAAGACTAGAAAAAAGCGTGTAACAAACTGAGATTTGAAGCTGCCTTCAGCAGTTCCTAATCTCTGCAAACGTTATACTCTTTGTGGTAAGGAGCTTGGGAAGCTCTCCCTGCCTCCTTTGTGAAGGCTGATACGTGGAACTGGCAGGGTATTGTTTTCACTTCTGAGTTGAGCTCGCCTTCTGTATGCAGATAAAACTTCCTTCAAAGTCAGTAAGAGTTTTGCTGAAGTGCATAAGCCCGATTTGTTTTTAACTTATATGTTACTTCACTGACATAAACAAGTTCAAACTAGTGCTAATGCTATACACAGCCAGCACAGCTACTGCAGAGGGAACTGGGTTGTGATCTGGTTAGCGCATCGCTGGGAGAACTGTTCAGCTCTGATGATCAAATGCCTGTTTTTCTGTAATTAATCAGAAATGGACCTTTTTTTTTTTTTAATTTAAATTGTTTACACCAGTATGTTTTTATCTGCACATCTAAGTTAAAAATAACCTCCCAGAACTGCATGTGTTAACATGAGTAGGATTCTCTACAGTATGTTTGATATTATCGTTATTATTTATTGTTATTTTACTATCACTATTATTCAGAGTTCATCACAGAGGTAATATTTCAAGACAAATTAGGCAGAATTTATACTGACCAAATTCATCCTAGAGCTACTCCATATTCTTTGAATTGACTCATCTTGAGATGGTTACTGGACTTTGTATATAAAGTAGACAATTACCTTCTTTTCAATTTCCAGTGTAGTTGTTATTCACCAGCACAGCCTTTCTACTCACCTAACAAGAATCTAACTAACAAAAATATGCATGTAGTTTATTATACGGATTCATTCTTCCAATGCATTAATGTTTCCTGTGAGAGGTGGAGGACTCTCAGTTTACACTGATGGTTATGGGTTTTGGGTGGGAAATTTTCACAATTTTTTGGAAAGAACCTGTATATTTTAATACTTTTTTTTTCCTTTGAAAACCTGAAAAAATGTGGAGTGGCACCAGCATTACTGAGGGGCTCGCCTATTCTCTGCTTATGACTAAAATTGAAAACGATCACAATTTTATATTAAAGGTTATAAAATACAGAGTAGTTTGACTGGGTTCTACTCTATATTGCAGAAGTGGGGTTTTGAATATCTTGTACTCAAGGGAAAAAACAGAATCATAAAGTCCCACCTCCCAAATGCAGAGATTTTAATTGCTCCAAGGTTGGTTCAGCCTGCAGCCTCCTGCCCAGAAAAGCACTGGTCCGGGGCAGCTCTTCTCGCTGCTTGTACAGCTTGTGTGAGAGAGGGCATAAGAGGGCTGTTGGGGATTTATGGAGAAGAGGCTGTGGAAGTCCTAAAGAAAGAGATCAGAGGAGGAGGCAGAAGGGAGGCTCCTGCCTGGTGGTGTGAAGATTGCTGATTCAGGGCTGCAGCCCTTGCAAGAGTTAGTGTGCTCTGCGGTGCGAAGGGAGCCAAGCCACTTATGCAATATTAATATTAATAACTGCTTTGCACTTCTATAGTGCCTTTCATCCAAGGATTTCAAAGCGCTTTACAAACATTAATTAATTAAGGCCCATAACACCCTGTGAGGTAATGCAAGTAGATATTACAGCTCATGCAGAGGCCAGAATTGCCAGCATTACAGGTATAATCCTCTAGCAAGAGTTAACTTATTCTTGAGCAAGCTTTCTTACTTATAGGCATAAACAGGCTTCCCTTTAACACCAAATGTGTCTCTTTTTTTTCTTCTTCCCCTTGATCCGTCAGTCTTCACACAAGCAAAACTCCCACTACAAGGCAGCCAAATGAGGTGAATGAGCAGTACTTCCATCTCCCAGCTCACTGCTTCCTCTTTGATTGCCTGATAAAATTGTAGGATATTGAGAGGCTGCAGAGTTGTGTCACATATTAGTGTCCTGCTTCTGTGGGGTTTCCCTGTTCTAAATATACTTTGCACCAGGGAGATTAAAAAAGGAAGTGAACTGAAATATGTTTTATGGCACCTGCTTATCAGATGACCTCTAAACAACCTGCAGACATTAGCTAACGTAGCCCTCATCGCAGCTGGTCATAAATGTCATTAGTGCCATTTTAACCAGGGTTTTTTTAACCATTCCAGCTCCTGTATTTCAGGGCTGAGGTGGGAGCTGGTGGGGAAAAGTAGACCTGTTAAATCTGCCTCTCTGCTCATTGCAGCCGCTTGTTTAACCCCTGTCTTGCACTTTTTCAGATCAGCATTTGCACCTATCCTGTTTTCACCCTGCCTTTCCCTCCATGGAAAGGTGCAGAATGTGGACCTGTGGAGTGCTTTGCCATCCAGCCCTGTCTGCTCCATGTGGGGCCGGAGCCAGGCCCAAGCTGAGGTCCATGCCGTGCAGCTCTGAGTGCTGCCTACAAAGGGCTCCTGGCTCAAAAAACAGCGTTGAGTGCGCGCCGAGACCTGGGTTGACACCGCTGGCCATGCTGAGTCACGTCGTGCAATTAAATACACTGGCACGTGTCCCTCGGTGTGTCCTGGCAGGAGCAGACCTGGCCAAGGGGAAGCTGGGTGGTTGGGAAAGCCGCATTTGGGCTTTTATATTCCAGTGCTCTCACATACGTCTGTGGCCTTCAAGATGCAGAAAATTGCTGTTTATTGTATGGGCAAGAAATACCCATTTTTCTGCCATTGACACCTCTCCCACCCATCTCCCCTCTTCCTTACGGGACCGGATGCTCTAAGTAACCTGGGATGGAGCCGAGCGCTCCTGCTCTGAGCTCTGCACGCAAGGGGAGCCTTATGTCTATCTTGCATGGCCATTTTGGTAACCGCTTGCTACAGCTGGAGAGGAGCAAAGCAACCTTGGGGGGAATTAGTCCAGAGCACAACTTCTCCAGGATTTGCCCATTCAATTGAATTCTGAAACTGGACAGACATTAGCTAATTAATGTGGTGAGTTCATTAAGCCAATTAATTGCATTTCTTTCTGTGAGTGGGCTTGGCCTATCAGTCATCTTCATAGAGTGCAGTTTAGGGCGTTAAAAATATTCTCTTCATCAAATTAAACTTTATTAAATAATAACTCCTTCCAAATTCTAGGCTAGGAATGAACAACGTCACTCTAACCACAAGAGCTGTTTATTGCGCATAAACTTCTTTTACTGCCCTGCCAGCTGTGATAAAACCAATTCAGATGCATATTCTCAGTACAGTAAGCACTTTCTCCCCTTTCATAGTCTTGCATTAACCCGAAGACTCTGTCCTTTTGTGCAAAACTCCCACTGAAATCAATGGGAATTTTGTGTGTGGAAAGAATGCAAGGTTGGGAAGTTATACGTCCGCATGTTGGCCAGCAAAGGCATTGTGCTTGCCACAAGGGGCTTTTTGGCAGGCAGCAGAATGTTTTGCATTTTTCAAAGACAAGCAGAACTGAAGAAACACTTAAAGGCAAAAAAAAAAAAAAAAAAAAAGGAAAAATCCAGGTTTTGTGTTTTGTCTGTTTTTGATTCTGCTTAATTCTAAACTGAGTCTGAAAATACCTCTTTTTATTCTAAAAAGAACTTTAAGATTTGCATTTTAAGAAAACCCTTTTTTAAAGTGAAAAAATATCTTCCTTCATTTTATTGAACCTTTCAAAACTCATGGGTTTATCTGTTAGAAGGTGTCTCTAGCAAGACTCTTTTTTCTCCTAAATGTTTGTAAGGTAACAGAGTTAAAAGGTGCTAAAATTATAAAAAAAGACATTTTTTCAAATAGTTCAACAAAGATCTTTTGGGTTTAGGTTTTAGTATCTAAATTTCCATTTTCTAGGTCTAATTTAAAAGAAAGCCTTGATTTTGGCTAGACACACCCCAGAAAGTTTCTATTTTAAGTTATGTTGAGCACCATGCAGTGAAAATCAGGTTTGCGTTTTGGCACGGACATTTAAAAACAGTCACTAAAAAAATCACCGTATTTTAGTAATTTCCCTTCTGTAATTTCATCCTTGAAGATCTACTTGATTTTGATTTATGGCTGCCCAGGAGCAAGTAAAAGCAGCATTTCCAAAGATTTAGTAAGAACAAAGGACACAAGTGTCTAAGTGCCACTGCCAGTGTCTAAATCTGAAGCCTAGTTCTTCAGTCCCCCCTCAGCATCTGCCCCTGTCACATGATCTTTGGTGCTTATCAGGTCCAAGAACAGCTCCAAGTGGCCCTCCAACATCCCTTCCCTTGCAGGATTTCACCTCACATGGGGCTAAGGAAGGAGGGACACGTAGCATCCTCTCTAGTTGAGGAAGGACCAAACCCTTGGCCTACCTCATGGGCTGTTGCTCCAACTACTTGGCAGCTATCTAACACCATACTCAACTCCACCTGCACCTACCCATTGAAGAAAAATCCCAAGTTTTGGCTTCTTGCAGCCTTTGAAAGAACTTAGGGGAAAAAATTTGTTGGAAAATTGTGTCTTCCCTTCCTCCCACCCCCTTGTTTTCCATATCACACTCCTCGTTTTTACAGAAAATTTAAAAACTGCTCAGTGAGTCAGGTTTTTTGTCTGATCTGTTTTCATCCAAAAGTGTTTCACCTCCCCAATGAGAGCTGAGTAGCCAAATGCCAGGCTTTGGATTTCTTTCTCAGTCTCAAGCAGCTAAAATGCAGGCATTACAGCACCTAGGCTGTACATATCTAAGTCCTTTCATTAGGTCTATCTCTTAGCTTTGAGGCACTTTCAGAAACATCAGCCTTAGATGGAAGGGATCTGCCCTACTACATCTAGGATGCTTATGTCAAAACCTGGGAACACAAAGGTCCTGCCTCCCAGCTTTTTCAGCTCATCATTCCTCTTATTAATTACATTAGGGCAATTCATATCAAACATGCTAAGAGTAAATTGGAGACTCTTGGAAGAACTCCAGCCAATTAGAATGATAGTTAGAAATAAATTCATATCTAAGAGAGAAAGAAACCTGAAATACCACAGCAGGCCACAAAACACTGTAAGAACTTGAAAATAAAGCTGCAGGGAAAAAATCAATTGCATTGTGGCCAATATTAATCTCCCATCAATAAATACCATATCTTTCACTGCTTATGGTAATTGCCCCAGTGATTCCCCTTAAAGTGGTTCTTGAGTACTTAGAGGGCCCATTGATAGCATCTTATCAGGTCTCAAAGCAATGGTGTGAAAGCGCAAATAGGAACTGCGGCCTAGTCTGAGAAAAAATGTGGTCTTTAGAATGTGCTGATTTGACAAAAGGTTGTTGTTTGTCACAGACATTAGTTTTTATCTGCTTAGTGGATAATTCTTCTAGAGGAGACTCTTCAGCGTCTCTCTGATGCTGCTGATCAGCTCGACATGAGGCGGATTTTCCAGTAAAAGAAAGTATTGAAGACAAATGGGCCCAGACTCCAATTGCTACTTGAAATGGGCTTTTTTGGAATTGTGGACTGGATGCTTCTGGGTGATGTGTGACTTTGCATGGGTTCCTGCCTGAGGGCTGCTGCTTTCTTCAGCCTGAAAAATGACAGGAAGGAGTTCATGCTACTGTGAAAGGGTTGTCGTAAAAATAGTTGTCACACCGAAGGGAAGTGGGCTTGGTGGCTTTTTTCTCTTGGAAAGTGTTCTGAGTCAGAACAAACATCCATGAGAGCTGATTGCTGACCTTAATTGACTCTTGGGAAGTAGGCACAATGTCACATTTGTTGTGTGCAAAATGGCATTCACAATCTCCATTTGTTATCAGGCCTATCAACTCTCCTGCACCGATTTTAAGAATTATCCAGCTCAGTCTCTCCTCATGCTCCCTTTGCAGCCAGGGCCTATATATTTTGTAAAATATATAGGCCCGATCCTGCAGAAAATGCGTAAGTGGCCATCAGTGTGGAGTGAGCTGTTTGGGTCTAGAAATTTTGCATGCTTTTCACAACTGAGGAATCATTTTGCATGCACATTTTACCAGTTGCTGGATGACCCTGCCTATTTTCTCACCGTACAGCTTAAAAGATGCTTAAACTGCCTGTATGATATGTGGCAGGAGGTTTTGGCCAAACACGAAAAGATTTCTGGGAGCGTGTTCAAGTAATACCATAGAAAGTCAGGCAGCAGAAGAGATACATGCAGGGATTTTCAAACATCCTTTGACTGCATACATTGAGCATAATCTTTTGACTATTACTTATATGTATATGTGCTACTCTTCTTGAAGACCACACACAGAGTTTGATGTCCTTGTGTTCTCTCACCAGTGAGTGTTATATTTTGCTTATTATTTAGATTTCCTTAGGCTTAAGTGGCATTTTCTAGATTTTACAGAAATGTTCCAGAATTTATCCCTTCCAAGGTGGCATGTGCTATTTGAAATTAAACTAAAAGACATCTCTTTGATGTTACTTTTCATTCTAAACTTAGCCATCGCATGCCAAAGCCCCAGTTTTGATTGAACACGGCTTTCTTCATTTTTGCAAGTATTTTTTTTAAAGTAAAGATCGTATTAAAAATTAAATTTTCATTGCCCTGTAATGTATCAGCAAGATTACACAACTCTGATTTACTGTTAGAATCAGAAATTAACTTCAAAAGACAAGAAATGGAAAGTAGTGGCTTATTCTCCCATGGCACATTACAGCAGTAAGACAGAGTGATACAGTGATATCAGAAATGTATTTTCCCCTCAAATGAAGAAAACTATATCAATTCATTTCTCACCTACATATTTACTTGCATTTCAGGACACTGTTCTACCCTAAGTAAACATCTGGGACAAGTCACAAGCTGGTATTACTATTGTAAAAAATGCCAGCAGATAAGAAGTTTCACTTTTCTGCTGCCTCTGATGCCAGCTATTATACCCTATTACACATTTTTAAGCTAAATTAGGCAAAGTATTGAGTGTTTTGGCTTGCATCCAGCTGGGCATTTAAACCCGCTCTTGAATACAAGCAGGAGAGGTCCCACTGAACCTGGTTATATGCCATAAAGGAAGCACATGTTGAATTGCCCAACTGGGCCCGTGCCAGGGTGCAGAGCATTTTGAGGATCTAGGCCATCCCACAGTCATCTCAATGGTTTCTGAGTATCTGCCTTAAGTCATTAAATTTTTTGAAATGGCATCTCTGTTGTGGTATGTTATCCCTCCTTCATAAAAACCTTTATTGAAGTTTCAACTCTGTCCTTAAGGCCTGATCCAGACCAGGATAGGAGTCACTACATTCATAGCAGTTCTTGGAGCAGGCTGAAGTCATCCACGTGGGTTGAGGTGTCTTGCTGGAAGAGGCTTTATTCTTACTCTGCTTGGTTTTAGCTCTGTGGAATTTTTGAAGGGGTGACCTGGAGAAAAAAGTAGACAGTCCTGAGTGATTCACCAGCTGAAAAAGTTTGGTCACTTGCAGAAGGTCCTAACACAGGACCTTAAACAGGGCATTTAATGCTTATTCCAAATGGGAGAACTCTTGGCAATACCTAACTCTTGGGCACATGTGCCCAGAATGGACTCCAAACTCAGTGTTAAGACCTCAGATCAGTATGTGAAGAGCATTTAATGCCTTAGAAAAGTCATCCCAAAGCCCCACACTGTGCAGTAAGTGGTCAAGAAAGAAAGCGCAAAGTGGAAGTGTCTGAATCAGTGCTGCAGGAAAAGTACGACTGGGACAAGTAGGCCCCAGGCTTCTCCTGAGCAGGTCTTCAAAGGACTGAGCAAAGCCAGCTTTGTTTTGCTTCCATCAAAAAATGCAGTCACCAAAGGAAAAGGAGGAGCCTTTTACCATTTATGTTGTAGTCCGGTGGTTAACACCACTTGCCCAAGAAAAGCAAGACGAGTTCTTGGTTTGCCTCTGCCTGGGAGGTTCAAACCTACGTTTCCCAATTGCCATGGGAGTACCCCAACCACAAGACTGCAGGTGACGCTGGGTGGAGAAAGCATTTCTGCATTCCTTGGTCAAGCTGTGGGACTGTGCAGGAAAGATGAAGAGATTCCCATGACCCTTTGTGAGGAGAAAGGGATGCTGGGGTTCTGGGGCATTTCCCCTTTTCAGTCCGATGTCTGTTTATCTAGATGGAGTATGAGATTTGGATTTGGGAAGGGGGAGTGGCAATTTTGGGAGTGAGTCAGGCAGACATTTAACGAATAAAGGGTCTTCTCCTACAGACTTATACCCTCTACATCCTTCAAATCTCAGTCCATAGCTCTGTAGTGCAAAATACTCATGCAGCAAAAAAGTGGAAACCGAAACTTAAGACAATCTTCTTTTTAATCACTAGGGCATGGACTCATGCTCTGCTTGCAAGTCACCTTGGGGTACCACAGCTCTTTCATTTCTTTCTCTCTACTCATCAGCATAGCTTGAATGAGGAAATAAATGCTTTCTCCACCCCTCCTCCCCACGCCCCACATCTCACCCTCACCTGATAACTTGGGGTTTAGGATGGTTTCATGGGAAATGGAAACTCTGAACCCCTGGGGCTGAGGAGGGCCCAGAGCCCACTGTCCCAGTTCCTGGGTGAGCGCTTTAATCCTGAGGTTATTACAGGAGCAGAGGGCACTGGCACTGCTGTCTCCTCCTCCGCCAGCTGCATTTAAAAGAAGAAAGCAACTATGACTGCATTCTTGAAGGGTGTGATCCTGCCAGTGAGAGGTAGGTGTGTTCCCAGCATTCCTCCAGGATTGGGCCCCGCAGGGGACCCTGGTGCCACTCTGCCTCGCTGTGCCGGATCACAGTGGGGCTGCCCAAGCCAAGCCAGGAGCCACCCACCGAGCCAAGGCACCTCCAGGGTTAGATGGTGGAAGGAGGGGCTTGGGGATTGTGATTTGTTTGGATGTTGAAATTCCCCCAAGTCTTTTCTGTCAGTTGTCACCAGCAAGCACTGAGATCCTTTGGGAAGGGCAGCCTCCATGAAGCCACTTGAGGGAGAGGTGGGCACCACCAGCGAGGATTTAGTCCCACCCAATACCAGAATCCCCTGCCGGGACATGCTTTTATGTTCACAAGCCATAAAGAGAAGCTACGGAGGTGCCTTAACGCAGGACCCTGGTCATGTGGAACATATATTGACCTGAACTTATGCTTATTCACTTAAAATGACATGTGAGCTTCAGCATATGCTTTGGCTTAAGTATATGGGCTTAAGCACTGGGCTTAAGTATAAGCTTAAAGTGATTTGAGACCTTAGACAAGACTTAGCTTTGAGACCAACAGCAAGCAGCTCAGATCTCATTGCCAGCTCATTCTCTTTAGATTTTAATTGCTGAGTGAGATCCACCTAACGAAGGGACTGCAGCAGTACATCAGGCAGCCTAAAGGCAGTTTACTGGGAATTACCTCTCGGGGGACTGGTCATTACTTTTGTTTCTTTCCCTCTGTTGCTCCCTATGAAACAAAAATATTTTTGTAAAAATGGTTCCCTGTGTGTGCTAAAGCAACATGGGACATTAATCTGGAAAATAGGGCCATGCCTCCACAGATATCCTATGGGATCCTTTTTGTCTCACCTACTGCAATTTCCCAGTTTACAAGATAGAAATAGCTTTCCTGTGACTGAAGGTGTCTTTCACACACTGTTTCTTTAAATTATCATTTACAATCCCTCAAAGAAAAAGAGGCAAAGGAAACTGGGTGGGAATTAGTTGCTCCTTCACGTACATTGCACTAGTTACTGTGTGGGAGGATCATTATTTCTAATAATGATGGATGGTTCCTATATGAAAGGGTTTCTTGCCTCTGTTGTTCCCCAAGTTGGAGCAAGAAAGGGTTACTATTTTAATGAGAGAAGTTGAAATACAATTTATTGAGAGGGATGAAAAGGAAGAACCATAAAAGCTGAATCAAAACAAATGGAATGCTTTACCTGATCATTTTTATGGTGTTGCTGCTTTCATAATGTGCACACACGCGCACACACATGCTGTCACTGAGCTTTGACTTCAACTATTTTGTGCAATCTCCTTTTTTCCCCTCTATCTTCAGAAAGACAGTTTTCCCCAAATAAATATTTCCAATGCATATTTTTACTCAAAACACAAAGAGTGCCTACAAAAGCTTAGACCCTGACAATTTGTTCTTCTTTTTTAATAGCTCGCTGATGGAGACAATCTCTATTGCATAATGACAGAAACCTGAAACCTTATCATACCTATATGCTACTAGTATTCAGAGCACTGACAGTGCTATCCAAAACAATGGCAAAGAATGTGCTAAAGAGGGACCCTCATATAAATACAAAACCACCAGAATAAACGCATTGGTTTATTCCAGTCCGCACTCAGCTGATTAAGCTGAGGAGTTGTCATGAAGATAGATAGATAAATAGATTGATAATATCTTTTTTTTTAATAATTGCAGCCTTCAAACTTAACATATTTTGACAGGAGAGTATATTAAAAGCCATTAAAACAGCTGTTTGGCTGTAGGGAATATTACTTGTGGGTTGAATGCAGAGATATGTGTAGGTATTTATTCAGTAATCAATCATAGAGAGAAAAGACCTCGAATTTCAGTTGGAAGTTTTTATTTTTATCCTTTTCCTTACTACTGGTCTTTAAACCTGCTCTGAGGAAAGCTATACATGCCCGGCTGGTGCTCATCAAAAGCAAGCAATCACAGCTAAATCAGCATGCAAAATGCCACTCAACCTTGGGCCTTTATTAAAATTTGCTGGGACTCAATTTGAGATAGCGATCGTTCTTATTAAAAAGCAAAATGTAAGATAGTTTTTTTATATAAATCTCTGGATGGAATGGAATTGTTAATCAGCATAGGCTGATGTGATTTCTCTGTTGCAAATCCTGCCGAGGGCTCAGAAGTGGCACATTACCATAATTCCTAGGCTAGAGCTGGCAGCTTGAAAAAGACCTGCAAGAATCTTTAAAATGCTTAAGCAAAGCTGTAAGTCACAGCAAACAACACACACTGGGGACGGTTACCACAGGTTCTTCGTGTTATATAACAAAGTTTCTTCCTTCGGTCTATTTGCTCTTACCATAGTTTGCTGTTTTGTTGGGTAATTGTTTATGTTTTCTCGAGAAACAGGACAACAGCAACAAAATCCCAAATCTAACAGATAAGCTCTGTTGTTTCCCCTAAAACCCCAACCTATTTTAATACAAACCCCTCTGCTGTCTTGTGGATTCAATATGTGCAATCACTGACTACATACATACATATACACACATATTTTTTTAACTTAAAACTAGCACCAAGTGTTTCAGGATCAGTCTAACACCTTTCCTTTTCCCCTGTCCTATACTGCCCGCATGCTGGTGCATTTCAGCCCAGAAGTCTCTGCAGGTCAGCAGTAAACAGATCCCCAGGAAAATTTTCTATATTAATTCTAAAAGATTGCTGAGCTATTTGTTATCCCAGGCACTGATAAAATTAAGCTATTATTATTGCTAATAATGAACGCTAAGTAATGCAAATTACAATTATTTTGTATGATGGAAAACAATGCCGCCGATCACTGCAGATAGAAAACTCCTCAGCTGAACTATGCATTACTAGTACAATTATGATTTATCTTTAATATTACTATAACATTCAAAGTCTGCTGTCATGACTGCATTAGACACTGCACATACACGTAACGAAAAACAGTTTTTCTATATATGTTTTATTCCGTCTGTAAATATACACAGCTAGGGTTAATAATGAATGAAGTGCAGTCCACGCAAATGTCATACTCCCTCACTGGCAATACATTTTGGAGGCTATGGCTTCAATAGGAAGTGTTCTCATTGACTTGGATGCTTTTGGCTCAGGATCCAAGACAGACGGTTGGCTGCTTTCTTCTTGTCTTCAATCAGGAATGCACAAGAGGCAAAGGAAACAAAGAGCCTTTTAATGAGGTACTTCTACCTTGATATTGCTGGTCCAAATCTGGTCCAAGCCGGTAATGGACAAAAGTAATTTTTTAAATTTTTTTTTGGTTAGGGGTCTGGGAATAATGATGTTACTCACGGTCCAGTTCTCATGGAAGATGTGTCCACCTAAGAAAAGTACCTCCTCCCAGGGGTTTGTTGAGGTGTTCTGCGTTAAGACGCCAAAAACTCATTGCACAAAGAGAGAGCTACCTGTTGACCTACAGAATAGCTTTTGCAAACTGATGCATATGGAAAGAGAAACTTGTTCTGATGCTGATTCTTCTGTACCTGCCTTGAAGATTGTGAGAACAAATCGGTCATAGATTGCTGCCTGATAGTCATGAGCAAATTTTAATTCCAGCATGCAGGCACTCCCTTTGGAAGAGAAAGACAGGCTCAATTGCACATGGAGAGACAGAATTGCAACCTTGCAAAAATCAGAGACTTTGTTTCAAGAGCCAAACAAAATTGAATGTGTTCCCCCCACACACATACATACACTATCATCAAATATTATCAATTTAATTGCTCAGCTCCTGCAGCTGTGAGCACAATATATCAGCTTGGCTGGAATGGAATTCGTAATTCTGTAAGACACATTCGAAAATAAAATACTGAGCTAAATTCTCAGCTAATGAGAATCAGCATAGTTCCACTAACCTCAGATAAGCTACTGAGCAAGTAGGAATCGTTCGAGTTCCTCTGACTTAGTTGGAATGCCTTCACTCGATTCAGCAGAGGAATATAAATTTACTCCAAGAATTTGTGTTTCTGTGCCTTTTTGGGATCTGATATATAACCAGTGCTTGGAATGAACCGGCACGATGTGATATGCCACAGAAGATCTTCTCTACACATCAGCGGCTCTGCCATGTAGCTGTACTGGCAAACTCATGTCACAGGATGTTGTGAATGCTTAAAATCTACAAGGTTTGGGGGGGCCACCAGAGAAGTTAATGGGAAAAAAAAGCTATTTGCAGTTGTTAAATACAAGGACATGATCTCTGGCTCAGAAATTCTTGATCTGCAAATTGCTGGCATATTTGGGAAGTACCGTCATGCGCCTGCACTTTTCTTATATTCTTCTCCGCATGTTTGCTTTCGGCCTTTCTTAAAACAGGATCCTAAGCTGGGAGGACCTCTGCTCTGGCCAAGTATTGCTGGCTTTATATTTCCCAAAAAATAAATTATGAACCAGAACTTTTTTCTTCCTCATCAGGGCTTTCGGCTCCTCTTCCCCTGCTCTGACACACACTTTTCCCT